>NW_022163006.1:0-3748 GCF_008728515.1 Papio anubis | reverse complement strand
TGGTGCTTACCATCTGGGAAATGTTCAAGAGACCCAAATATAACCAAAGCATATTTTTCAGAAGATGAGATAGCCTCAGACAGCCATCAAGAAGCATCAAGTGAATGAAAAAATAAGTAAATAAAAAATAAAAAAAGAACAAGAAAACAAAACAAAAATAAAAACAACAAAAAGAGGCATCCAGTGAAGACGATTGCCTTACTGAGAAAATGATCATCTTTTATGTTGTCAACACTTTAGAACTTAACAGAAATGCTTATTTAACGAGAGTAGATAATCCTGGAAAGAGAGCAAAAGATGCAGACTAGTTTTGAAAGGAGTCTGCCATCATCATTGTCAGCATCTTCCCTTTATTTATTGAACACCTATTATGTGTTCTCTGAAAAACACTTTGCATACTGTACATTTAATCTAAATAAGAAGCCTATAGTGTGACCTTTTCATCCTCATTTAATTAAAAGTTCCATGACGAAACAATGTTTTATAGAGGTGAAAGAACTTGTTTAGATCATACAACAAGTTTTTATAAATGCAGGCTCATACCTGTGTGTCTCTTTCTGGTGCCCTGAATTCTTTCCAGTATATTAAAAAGAACTTCTCCCCATCTTCCTCTCCCTGCACCCATTTTGAACATTACTAATCAATAATTTCCACTGAGCATAGTTTCAGAATCCTTTTCAGCATATTATAGAACACCACTACCAACTGATCAGTGAATACTTTTGGAGAAAACAATTTTCCCAACAATCCCTGCCTTGCTATACCCTTTTTGTTTTGTTTTGTTTTGTTTTTGAGACAGAGTCATGCTCTGTCACCAGGCTGGAGTGCAGTGGCACCCAATCTGGTCTCACTGCAAGCTCTGCCTCCCGGATTCAAGTGATTCTTCTGCCTCAGACTCCCGAGTAGCTGGGATTACAGGAGCACGCCACCACACCCAGCTAATTTTTTGTATTTTTAGTAGAGATGGGGTTTCACCATGTTGGCCAGGATGGTCTAGATCTCTTGACCTTGTGATCCACCAGCTTCAGCCTCCCAAAGTGCTGAGATTAAAGGCATGAGCTACTGTGCCCGGTCTGCTCTACACTATTCTTGTTTTCTCTGTTATGTGGCAACTGGGAGTAGCCAGAGTAGGCTAGCAAAATAAGACTAGAACCAGAGTCCAAAGACATCTTACTAAAGCAAACAAACAAACTGAAAGACAAAATACTAAGTACAAAGAAGTTGAATAGAGCAGGAAGGGACTAGAAAAGGCAGAGATTAAGTCAAAGAGTTGTCTACATAGGTATTACTGATTAAATAATTGTCCACTGGTGATTAGTAGATAAAGTAAGCTGAGATTTTAAGGTGAGGCTGTTTAATGTTGGACTCGATTTGTGTTACTTCTTGAGTGTGGGCAAATTAAAACTCAACCTTTTTTTTTTTTTTTACTGTAGTTACAGGACAGTAGTAAAAGAACTGAGATTTCCAAGATTGGGTTGGTAGGTAGATTTAGTTGGCCTGTGGACAATATGTAAAACTATTTGGAATAGACTGGCAAGTCATTCCCTGGAAACCACAAGTTCACTGGATTTTTTTTTTCTTTCTTCATTCAATTAACTAAATCAACTAGCTGAAATTAGTATCTCTAGTCAAATAAAGAATTTACTCAGTGGGTACAGTTATGATCTGTACTTTCTCACAAAATATGTGAGATTTCTCCTCGTACCAACCAATTCTCCAACTCTCTGGGAACTAACTGGTTATGCAATGATTCAATTCAACTCAGACACTAACTACCTAGAGTTAGCAGAGGCCCCACAGGTTAAGCGCTCAGTCTCACAAGACTTCCCCCAGTTGAGATGCCAATCACAAGTTTGGACCAACCTTACTTCTGACTGGCCAGCTATAAATTGGGATTTCTATGACTGTCTCCTCAGATTCAATAATTTGCTAGAGTGGCTCCCAGAACTCAAGAATTTTTTTTTTAACTACTACTGGATTTTTACAAAAGATACAATGCAGGAACAATCAGGTGGAAGAAGACATGCATATAGCAAGGAGGGAGTTGTGAGGTGCAGAGCTTTCATGCCCCCCCTGGGTGCACCACCCTCCGGGTTCTTTGATATGTTCATTAATCCTGAAGCTCTCCAAACCTGGTTATTCAGGGGTTTTATGGAGGTTCTATTACATAGGCATTATTGATTAAATAATTTCCCATCAGTGATTAACTCAACCTCCAGTTCTTCTTCCCTTACTCCTCTCTGGAGGTTCGAGGTCAGTGAGGCTGAAAGGAACAACTATCTAATCAGGTGGCTGGTTTCTCTGGCAGGTGGCTCCCATCCTGAAGCTATCTTGGGGCCCTCCAAGAGTCACCTCATTAGTGTAAACTCAGACCTGTTTAAAGGTTCTTGTTATGAATAACAAAAGATGCTCTTCTCATCCCCGTCACAGGAAATTACAAGGAACCAGGGACAAAGATCAACTATATCTTTCTCATATCACAATATTATAATGAGGAACAAATCTGTAAAAAATAACTATTTGGAAGCAGAAAACAAGAAAAGGTTGTTATATTTAAATATTCAGTTTTTAACCAAATGTCACAGAATATGTTCATGTCAAATTTGCTGGAATTATTTTGAAGATCTACAGAAGATCACATCTATTGCTATGTGTAATATAGTAGCTATATGCTGCATATAAGCATACAATGAATTCTGTTGGATAGACATAGTCACTGTTCTCTGAGAGTGTACATCTTGTTGGAGACAAAGACATGTAAACAAATGGATGCAATGTATTTTGTCCTCTGCAGTGATAAAATTATGTATAGATTGGGAAGTATTACGAGGAAAAACATACCTAATTCTCTCTTTGGGGTAGATGAGATAGGCTCACAAGGAGGCTGATGATAAGCATAGAATTTAGTGAGGCAGACAATGTAGAGGTGTGGGAAATGAGAACAACAAGGGCATTCCAGGCAGAAGGAACAGAACTTGCAAAAGTGCCAAGGAGAAAAAAAGCACCATGAGAGGAAAATTACAGAGTTCAGAATGGTGCTACCATGAAGTGCAAGGCTGTAGCAATATGTGGCAGGAACTGAGGCAGGCAGACACATGGTTACAAAGGGTTTTCTGTCTTATGAAGCAGTCCTGCTTGGTGATGAGAACATGTTGGACCTTTGGGGCAGTAGTGCCTCAGGCTGATCACTGTGGACGTTGAATGAAGGAAGCATTTGAGAATTGCAGGGATAGAATACAGGAAAAGCAGAGAAAAATGATTAGGGCATGAACCACGGTGTGGCAGACGTGATGGAGGAGAAGGTTCCTGAGACACTGAGGGTCAATAGAACTTAGCTGTCTGGAAATGGAGAGCAGAGAGGAGGTATGCATTCATAGATGCTCTGGGAGCAAGTGCATCCCAGAATGGAGTGGTGCAAGTGGCCGGGCTGAAAGTTACCATCGGAAACATGGCTATTAAGATATATGTATTTGAAAATATTTAAATCATGGGTTTTTTTTGTTAGAAAAAGGAAAAATGTTCATAGAGAAGTTGAAATATGTGAAAAAGTACAAAGATAAATAGAAAAGCCACTCATAGGACTGGGTGTAGCATCTCATGCCTACAATTTTGGGAGGATGACGGAGGAGAAAAGCTTGATTCCAGGAGTTTATGACCAGCCTGGGCAACACAGTGAGACTCTGTCTCTACAAACAATAAAACATTATCCGGGTGTGGTGGTGTGTGCTATAGTCCCAGCCACTTGGGA
>NW_022163005.1:0-3748 GCF_008728515.1 Papio anubis | reverse complement strand
TTCTCCACCTGATTGATATTTTTAGATGTTTAAGCAAGGGAAGGTAAACTTACTAAGATTTTTATTTTCCTAAAGTGATATTTTAAAAAGTTCCTATGTGAGCACAGGTTACTTTACTATATTATGTGTCAAAATATACTAAGAATCGTTATAACTTAAAACAAGTTGAAACTACAGCTATCAGAAAAAGAGCTTCTTTTTTTTGTTAATAAACTGTTGATAACCAGTGGCCATAAGATGATAATGCCTCAATTTTATACCATTCTTTTAACCTGTCAGTGTCTTTTGGATATTCTAATGTATTTTACCTCAAAAAAAAAGACATGGAAAAATTGAGATTATTATTTTACAAATTTAAAGGAGACAGAATTCAGGACCATATACGACAGTTACATTGGACTAAATCAATGTGCTAGTATAGATTTGAGAGATGTGTTGCACCCAGAACCTCTGGCTGTTGGTCCAAGTCTCACTTCTAGTTTCATGCCATGATGCCTTTCCAAAAGATAAAAGCTAGAGGGAAAAAGACTAAAGGAGATCTATTTAAAAAGAAAGAGAGGAGATGACATGTGGAATTACGGATATACTAAATAACTTTGCTATTGTTTACACTGAGGAGTTAATATAGTCCCTGTAAAGAAGTAGGAAACCAAGCATTATATAGAGTTATATTTGTAGAGTAAACCAGAGAAGCTAAACACAGGCTACAAATCCTCCAAATTATAGGAAGAAAGATGAAACCATGCAAAACACACACACACACACACACACACACACACAGCAGTAAACAAAAACAACAAAAGCTAGACCATACACGGGTATAATTAAACTTGATTGGGGTTGGGGGGATTTGAGGAGTCTTGCTTTCAGTTACAGACTTACGCAGTTTTTCAGGCCTGACCATAGGCCATTACAAAATCTGTACCTGACAGGCCTCATGGGGGAAACTAGCCCTTCCTCTATGAGAACTGGTGCACAGCCAACACACTGAGTCTCTGAAAGAAGTCCCAGTCAAGGTCTCAGGCTCCTTCGGCCAGTCATGCTTTTACATGTATTGGCATTTCTAGCCAGGTGACTTCATTCTTAGCTCTTCATCTGAGTCCTTCATCATCTCTGCTGAGACCTCATTATGGGAGGAGCGAGGGAAAACCTTAATGACACATTTCCCTACTCTGACTAGGTACCCAATACTTTTCCACCCTAGCCTTTAACCCTCTCCTTCTTCAGGAAACATAAATAACCCAAACTGACCCCACAGACCAGCAAACAATGACCAATTACTATTTAGAAACTGGAAAGAGGACTCTGTTCTGTTCCATTGGTCTATATCTCTGTTTTGGTACCAGTACCATGCTGTTTTGGTTACTGTAGCCTTGTAGTATAGTTTGAAGTCAGGTAGCGTGATGCCTCCAGCTTTGTTCTTTTGACTTAGGATTGTCTTGGAGATGCGGGCTCTTTTTTGGTTCCATATGAACTTTAAAGCAGTTTTTTCCAATTCTGTGAAGAAACTCGTTGGTAGCTTGATGGGGATGGCATTGAATCTATAAATTACCTTGGGCAGTATGGCCATTTTCAGCAACGGCAGCAAAAGCTAAAATTGACAAATGGGATCTAATTAAACTAAAGAGCTTCTGCACAGCAAAAGAAACTACCATCAGAGTGAACAGGCAACCTACAGAATGGGAGAAAATTTTTGCAATCTACTCATCTGACAAAGGGCTAATATCCAGAACCTACAAAGAACTCAAACAAATTTACAAGAAAAAAACAAACAACCCCATCAAAAAGTGGGCAAAGGATATGAACAGACAGTTCTTAAAAGAGGACATTCATACAGCCAACAGACATATGAAAAAATGCTCATCATCATTGGCCATCAGAGAAATGCAAATCAAAACCACAATGAGATACCATCTCACACCAGTTAGAATGGCGATCATTCAAAAGTCAGGAAACAACAGGTGCTGGAGAGGATGTGGAGAAATAGGAACACTTTTACACTGTTGGTGGGATTGTAAACTAGTTCAACCATTATGGAAAACAGTATGGCGATTCCTCAAGGATCTAGAACTAGATGTACCATATGACCCAGCCATCCCATTACTGGGGATATACCCAAAGGATTATAAATTATGCTGCTATAAAGACACATGCACACGTATGTTTATTGCAGCACTATTCACAATAGCAAAGACTTGGAATCAACCCAAATGTCCATCAGTGACAGATTGGATTAAGAAAATGTGGCACATATACACCATGGAATACTATGCAGCCATAAAAAAGGATGAGTTTGCGTCCTTTGTAGGGACATGGATGCAGCTGGAAACCATCATTCTTAGCAAACTATCACAAGAACAGAAAACCAAACACCGCATGTTCTCACTCATAGGTGGGAACTGAACAACGAGATCACTTGGACTCAGGAAGGGGAACATCACACACCGGGGCCTAGCATGGGGAGGGGGGAGGGGGGAGGGATTGCATTGGGAGTTATACCTGATGTAAATGACGAGTTGATGGGTGCAGCAGACTAACATGGCACAAGTATACATATGTAACAAACCTGCATGTTATGCACATGTACCCTACAACTTAAAGTATAATAATAATAAATAAATTAAAAAAAAATAAAAAAAATAAAATAAAATAAATATAATTAAAAAAAAAAAAAAAAGAAAGAAACTGGAAAGAATGAGCTGAAGAACAACTCCTTCTCACAACCTCCTCACTGTAACACAAATCTACACATAGAAGGTGCACAAAACTAAACAAGACATCTGTGAAGAGAAGTGCTGCATGACTGGGGAAAACTATACCTTTCAGTGCCTTTGACACACCTTGACTGTACCTTTTTATAGGCTGGATATTTATACCATGAACATGCATTGCATATTTTAAAATATTTAAAATGATCATGCCAAATGCAAATGCTAAAGCAATATCACAAGACATATATCTATAAGTATACACATAATATATATGTAGATACACAGCCATATATATATCTATATATACACACACATACATATATGTAATAACTCAAAGCTATAAGGTATCGCCATTTTTTTTGGAAATCACAATATATTAATATCATTACAGAGGATGATACCAAATGTTTATATTATTTGTGCTACATAATTTTGTCAATCATCTACTGTATTCACAGGTAACAAATTATATCAAAATCACAACTTTATGCCTGTCAGTTTCAGGATGCATATATATCTTTGAACATGTAACAAACACCAAAAAATAAAATAATAACATCTGAAAGTAAAGACAGCATCCTGTCCCCCAGTGGTTCCTTTTAAATATTCTCTGTTGCTTATTAACATGTCACTCTTCAAAAACATGTTTTTTCTTCAAAAATTATATTTGATTCTATTTTTTTCAAGGCCCCTGGTCAAGATTTATGGTTCTATGGTATCCAATCTATGTTTGCATATTTCATTTCTGTTTCTTTAACACCTCAGCTCTTTTCTTTGTTTAATTCCCCATGATCCCTTGCCTAGATATCTGAAGAAAAGAAGAGTTTTTGTCCATGGTGATTCACACTTTACCTTATTGGATTTATTATTCAAAACCAAAGCTCTAACTTCCAACCTTAGATGTCATTAAGGAATGACATTTCTAATATTTCCCTAAAATGCCCATAGAATTAAACAAAAACTCAGCCCACAAAAAAGCAGTATAATAACAACCTTAGAAGGTGTCCTAATAGTTACAAGACAGAAGTGAAGAGTGG
>NW_022163004.1:3136-3749 GCF_008728515.1 Papio anubis | reverse complement strand
TGATCCTCCCGCCTCGGCCTCCCAAAGTGCTGGGAATACAGGCGTGAGCCACCGCGCCCGGCCAAGAGAGTATTGACTTTGACTTTATGGCACACAATTGGAGTAAGGGCAGATCACCTTCATCCAGTTTGGGACTAAGCTGGTTCAAAGCAGGTTTTAGTTTTTGTGATGGCTGGTCTATTTTTTATTCATTTCTTCTCCTAGGGGTGGCCCTTCCAGGGTCCCATCTCCTTACTGGGATCCAAATTCTCATTATGTCATTTGAGCCCTGTGAGTGCCAAACATTCAGCTAGGCTCTCCAGCCTGTTCACTACCACTTCATACTCAGTTTCTTAGCCTCTTAGCCCTCTACTGTTGACCAATCACCAAGTGTGGGAAAGCACTACAGACTGTCAGGGTCACCTCCCAGGCCTGGTCACTCAAATCCTGGCTGAGGTCTCCAATTACCTTCAAATAATTGTTTTTGGTTGGGGCACATTTTTGTCCAGTTTTTCTAACTGCTCTTGTGGGGAGGCTAATCTATAACAAGCTACTCTGCCTTTAGTGGCTGTGGGAGGCACCCAGTGCAGTCAGTGGCGCTGGGTCCTTCCCACAGCCCTTCTCTAGTGTATCT
>NW_022163004.1:0-2426 GCF_008728515.1 Papio anubis | reverse complement strand
CTATGGAGGCATGACGGAGGGAGCATCAGATCACGTTAGCAGACCTAACCGAAAAGGCCCAAAACAATATACTCCAGAGATTGTAGAAATCCAGCATGTTTTCACCCGGGTCCATGGGTTAAAGGCAGCAAGGCGCTGACCCAGCTCTTGCAGGGTTACGGTTCCGGACAACACATGTAATTGTTGTCGAAATGCTTCGGAAATGTTCTGAGTGAGTTCTTGGATGTCCAAACTAATATTTTTATGGCCTACTAATAATTTTCGGATTACAGTCCAATTTTGAGAGACGTCAAAAGGCACAGGCGTTACACAAAATTGAGTGGAGTTCCAATCACATTGTAATGTCATCCGAGTACTGAGTACAGTGAGCTGATCTCCAAGCCATGTCAATGCTTGCTCCATGTTGTCCAATCTTTCAGCAAGTTAAGAGTCAATTTTTTGTTGTTGAAGCCATAACCAGTGAGATTGTTCATGCCATTGCTGCATAAATTCAGCATTTTGTATGCTTTGATGAAGAGCGAGTCCTGCTACAGTCGCAGTGGAGGCAATGGCAACAAGACTCATCACCGAGGCAATTATAAGTCCAAGGGCACGGCAGGTTCACTGGAGAAAAGTCCAAGTACAAGTTTCAAGAGGTGATGCCCCCCACGGTCGCGTAAGGTTAACAGGTAGCCAAATTTCCTTACGACCCCTGAGGATATAAATATCCCCAGTAAAGTTGTGCCACCAGGAATGATTGAGGCAAGACAAAAGTGTACACATATCTGTACAATTAACAATCCCCGTATGATTATCCCATGTCAAATTCCCTGCTAATAATAGGTAGGGCTTATGGACACAAGCAATAATATATCAGGAGGTATTCCGATATAACTGAATATGAAAGGATTTAGTTGGGTTAGAAAGATTAAGGGACATATTCCCCACAAAAGTGCTAATGGCATCACCTGCAGCTAACAACTTCCAAAGATGACTCTGTACTTCAGGCCTCGTTCACGCCATACCAAGGTTTCATTACTGTTAGCGGCAATACTTTTATTTACCCAGTGTCATTTCAAAGGTATGTGACTAAATTTTATTTGAAAATCACCGTGCACACTCCAATCAGTTATTTGCATCTCATTGTATTCTAATAAAATCCGGGGTTTAGTTCCCCGACCTTGTTGTCACTCCAGCACCTCAAAATTAGGAGAAACCTCTGGAATAGGACAAAAAAGTAAAGAACTAGGAATAGTTTCATTACTATATACAGTATGATTATACTGAAAGCTCCTAGTTACAATAATAACAGTATTAGCAGCCACATGACTATGATTATAACGAACAGCCCAAGCTTCATGCGATTTTCGGAGACAATGAGGACTATTTCCCATACATATTGGAAGTCCTTCCACTCCAAATTGGTATGTGCTGATTATAATTGCTGTTTCCCGTTCTATGTTGTCCTTGTCCATATAGGGGGACGGCATCCAAGTAATGTTATTGGTGAAAACCTTAATTTCCGCCTCCTCCCAGGTGACTCCCTGATACAAGGGTGGAAAGGGAATATAAGTCCAATATTCATACAAAGCCTCACTAAGAGAAATAAGTCCCCCGCCGAGGCACATCTAACAAAGGAAGAAATGCATGCTGAATCCAGTTTTCTTTTCAACAGGGTTTCAATCATCTTGTAGGAAACCACTCAGGTCCGCTCCTTGTAAGGACAAGAGCATAGTCCCGTCCCTGTTTTAGAACTTGCCCTTGAACATACTTACCTTCTTCATTAAGATACCAAACCTTTAAATTGTTAGCGGGGACTATCACCGAGGGAGTTGAGGAAAGATGGGTTACGACAGCGGAGTCTTGCAATTGTCTCCATTGATTCAAAAAAATTAAGGTAAAAAGAACCTTCAAAATCTGGTTTCTGGGGGGCTCATTTCCCCCTTTTTGTTTTGTTTTAATAGTTGAGTTTTTAAAGTTAAATTTGCACGCTCAATGATGACTTGACCTTGACTGTTGCCCGGGATACCAATGATATGTTGAATATTGTATTGCTGTAAGAAAACTTGTAATTTACGAGAGACATAGGCAGGGGCATTATTAGTTTTAAGTATAAGAGGAATGCCCATGATGGCGAAATAAGCTAAGAGATGAGTAATAACAGAAATGAGAAAAGGTATCAATGGTATGATGAACATACTTTAATCGTTTAAAAGAAGGGACACCTCATGGATTAACCCCAGGATGGAAGGATGGAATGCTCAAAGGAGCACAGGAAGGACAAGCTCGAATAAGAGAACAAGCTTGTTTATAAGTTAAGTGAAACCATCGTTGAAGGCCAGAACTATTAGTATGATGTAGAGTATATTTTTGTTCTGCAGCATGTAGGTGGCCTATTAAAAGCGAATCAATCTGAGTATTACCATTAGTTCATGGTAATACTCAGA
>NW_022163003.1:0-3751 GCF_008728515.1 Papio anubis | reverse complement strand
TTTTAAACAGTTATGTACCAAATATAATCTTTTGTTAAGAAATTACTGTGTATCACGTGTATTATTTGGAAGTCCTTCCTGGCCCAGAGACTTGACATGTTCTTATCATCTTTTCATCCACTGATCTAACGAGTCATTCCAGTAAGTTTATTGAACACGAATCAATTTTACAATTAAATTATTATGGGAATCACACTCATAGTGTAAGCTGCTTTGGTTTTTAAAGTGAAATAACCAATAGTTTTAAAAACGAGCTATATCATAGAATAACAGGATAAAGTAGCCCCATGACCTGCAGAAACATGGGGTTTCAAAGCTAACCAGAATAAAACACGTTACAACCCCCTAAATTGAAAATGTTTTACACCACAACAAATATTCCAGAAAAAAACAAGATGTTCAAAAAAGCCTTATGTAGAAAACCACTTTCCCCCTTCATTTTTCACACGGTTTCCAGAAGCTTGTGTTTGGCAATAACCACGAACCAGAAGTAGCGTCCGCTGCAACTACTGCTACTGCAACACAGAATATTAAAGCAAAAAAAAAAAAAAAAAAAAAAAAAGGACACAGTGTATTTCCTATTGATGAGAACAGGTGGAGTGTTATAAGAATGAGTGTGTTCTAAAGTCAACAATGTTCCAATTCTAGGTCTCTCGCAGACACTGGATGGCAACCACCAAAGCTTATGTGCTTGGCAACGTTGGAGACCAAGTTCAGAGCTGTCACAATACAGCACCATCCTCACGCGATTATCTCAGGAGGGTTTGAGGGCAAGTGCCCCCGTCACAGCGGGAAAGCTGCCCAGCCCAGCACTTCCTGAGATCACAGACCTTCGCCTTCCCACGTCTTCAATAGCTCCTTTACACTAGGAACCAGAGAGCAAAACCTAAAACACTTCCTCAAATCTCAAGAGTTTTGAGAGCTCTTCTCCTCGCACCTTCTCTTGCACAGAAAGAAGCCTATTTTGCAAGCAATCTGTAGTGCTTACAGAGCTGGGGCAGGAGGAGAGCTGAGTGTTTGGTAGACCAGGGTTTCAAGCGTGGGGAGACCAGGAAGCTCTGGAGATGGATGGTGGTGATCACGGCATGACAGTGTGAACACACTTAATGCCCCCAAACCATACACTTAAAAATGGTTCGAGTGCTATGTAATTTTACCACAAGCCAAAGACTGAGAAAAGTCATCTATAATTACTGTCTCCAACATCTTGCATCCCTGTAAGATGCATTTTGCTTTAAAATCCTCAGAGCAATCATGAAAGACTAATACCCTGTCGTCACCTCTGAAACACAGAGCAAAGTCAAAGGCTTTTGATTATAGGAAAGTAGTGGAAACACAGAAGTGATCCCGTTAGACATGGCAACGTGGTAGGACAAACACATGGTAGGAAGGTGGCGGTCATGCTACACGCAGATGGGAGGCTGTGGGAGCCACAACACCCACGTGCTCGGGGAGGCACCTGGAGGCAGGAGCTGAGAATGTACCAAACCGCGTTCAATCCGCCCAACTTTCATGGACCCCGAGTCCAGTCCTGACGTTGACATCCACTGTGCCCGGGGTGTCCTCTACCACAGAGATACGCACCCTGTGGAGGATAGTGCACAGATTAAATGCCAAAGCACAGAAATGCTCAGGTCCACCTTCTCAGATAGAAGCAAAAACACATTTCCCAGACCACAGCAGCATGACTCTCCACCTCCATGTAACCCCGTCCCATTTATTCTCGAACCCGTCTCTTCCGGACCCCACAGCATGACTCTCCACCTGACTGTACACTGTCCCGTGCATCCCCGCACCTGTGTCTCGGCCCTCACTCACTCCCTCGTTGGATCAGGCACCAGCAGTCCACGGTGTGCCTGGTGCACTGAGCCTTGTCAGGAGCCTCTGGGCCGTGTGCCAGGACACGCACCTGGGAACTCCCAGTGCACACGTTGGCCTCCTGCAGGACACTTGGTTCTTCTATCTGTGGGAGCCGGCACCCACCCCTGACTGAGCGAGCTCTCTGCAACCTCCACCTCCCAAGATTCAACCAATTCTCCTGCCTCAGCCTCCTGAATAGCTGGGATGGCAGGTGCACGCCATCACACCCAGCTAGCTTTTATATTTTTAGTAGAGATGAGGTTTCACCATGTTGGTCAGGCTGCTCTGCAGCTCCTGGGTCTTGTGATCTACCTGCCTCGGCCTCCCAAAGACAGGCACCTGTTTTAACAGCCACCCCTGCTCCCAGCCACAACACGACTGAAAGTCGGCAGATAATAAACTGAGTTGTTGATTCTCTTAATCAGAAAAGACTTCCTAAATCTGAATATTTCTGCCAAACAAACATTCTCTCCTCTGCTTACAAGCCGTGAGCATGATATAGAGAAGTTTCATTTTGTTTTTCTGTGACAGAGTCTTGCTGTCATCCAGGCTGGAATGCAGTGGTGTGATCTCTGCTCACTACAGCCTCCACCTCCCAGGTTCAAGGGATCCTCCTGCCTCAGCCTCCAGAGTAGCTGGGACTATAGGTGGGCACCACCTCACCCGGCTAATTTTTAGTTGAGACAGGGTCTTACCATGTTGGCCAAGATGGTCTCCAACTCCTGACCTCAGGTGATCCACCCGCCCTGGCCTCCCAGAGCACTGGGATTATAGGCATGAGCCACCACACCTGGCTGAGAAGTGTTTGACAGAGGCTGAGGGGAGGCTCCTGTCCCACCCTGGGACATCCACGTCCCACCCAGCTTCCCACACCGACTACAACACTCAAAGCGTCACAGCAAGGGCAGCTGCATCCCCGCAGTTCTCTGCACTAACGCCACAGCTGCGTGAGCTGCCACAGCCCTGGAGCTGCCACTCAGCCTTATCATGCTGGCACAAGCACAGCAGAAACTACTGAGCTCCAAGAGGGAGGAGTAGGGGCCCAGGGGAGTGAACCAGGAGGGAAGAAGGGGGAGTGCAGCCCAGGGGAGTGAACCAGGAGGGAGGAGTACAGTCCAGGGGAGGAGGGAGGAGTGCGGCCCAGGGGAGTGAACCAGGGGGGAGGAGTGTGGCCCAGGGGAGTGAACCAGGAGAGAGGACTGTGGTCCAGGGGAGTGAACCAGGAGGCTCTTGGGGTAGCAAGTTCACACACCTCAAATACCTTGCACATCCATCCACGTGCAGGGAAGGGACGGAAGCCACGCAGGACCTGCAGTGCTTTCTCATCGCAAATGAGGAGTGAGGATACCGACTCACTCATGAAATCAGAGTTAAAGTTCTACCGTGGTGGGGAGACGCTGTTCAACAAGTTTCATAGACCCAAATGGGAACAAAAAGAAACCAATCATACAAGATCAGTGGATGGAAAGGGATCAGAAATTTAAGCCTGTAACAAGCTTTCAGAAAAAACTTCACTTGATCTGCAAGATGGCTGCAGCTCTGCCTGATCATTTCTGAAAATGTCTAACCCACAATGAGCCCTCTCAGAGCCATTCAAGAGGAGTAACAAAATCAAAACGCCAAGGCACGCTCCGTATTTTAGATGACCTGCAACAGTACGGAAATGAGCAGCGGTGCCAGAACTTTCAAGTTTGTTTGAAGCAAACTCCAGCATGAGGGCAGCATCTTCCTGGCTGAAGCAACGAGGTGGGCTCCTGCTCACTGCATGGGAAACCAGCTTTCAGGTAAGGTGCTGCCGAGGGTCTGCAAACCATGATCCCCGAACCAGCCTTGGCCAGAGAACAAGAAGTGATTTTTACACTTTGAAGTTTTAACAAAAGAAAAATATGCA
>NW_022163002.1:0-3755 GCF_008728515.1 Papio anubis | reverse complement strand
TTTTTTTTTTTTTTTTTTAAATTTATTTATTATTATTATACTGTAAGTTGTAGGGTACATGTGCATAACGTGCAGGTTTGTTACATATGTATACTTGTGCCTTGTTGGTGTGCTGCACCCATCAACTCGTCATTTACATCAGGTATAACTCCCAATGCAATCCCTCCCCCCTCCCCCCTCCCCATGATAGGCCCCGGTGTGTGATGTTCCCCTTCCCGAGTCCAAGTGATCTCATTGTTCAGTTCCCACCTATGAGTGAGAACATGCGGTGTTTGGTTTTCTGTTCTTGTGATAGTTTGCTAAGAATGATGGATTCCAGCTGCATCCATGTCCCTACAAAGGACACAAACTCATCCTTTTTGATGGCTGCATAGTATTCCATGGTGTATATGTGCCACATTTTCTTAATCCAATCTGTCACTGATGGACATTTGGGTTGATTCCAAGTCTTTGCTATTGTGAATAGTGCTGCAATAAACATACGTGTGCATGTGTCTTTATAGCAGCATAATTTATAATCCTTTGGGTATATCCCCAGTAATGGGATGGCTGGGTCATATGGTACATCTAGTTCTAGATCCTTGAGGAATCGCCATACTGTTTTCCATAATGGTTGAACTAGTTTACAATCCCACCAACAGTGTAAAAGTGTTCCTATTTCTCCACATCCTCTCCAGCACCTGTTGTTTCCTGACTTTTTAATGATCGCCATTCTAACTGGTGTGAGATGGTATCTCATTGTGGTTTTGATTTGCATTTCTCTGATGGCCAGTGATGATGAGCATTTTTTCATGTGTCTGTTGGCTGTATGAATGTCTTCTTTTGAGAAATGTCTATTCATATCCTTTGCCCACTTTTTGATGGGGTTGTTTGTTTTTTTCTTGTAAATTTGTTTGAGTTCTTTGTAGGTTCTGGATATTAGCCCTTTGTCAGATGAGTAGATTGCAAAAATTTTCTCCCATTCTGTAGGTTGCCTGTTCACTCTGATGGTAGTTTCTTTTGCTGTGCAGAAGCTCTTTAGTTTAATGAGATCCCATTTGTCAATTTTGGCTTTTGCTGCCGTTGCTTTTGGTGTTTTAGACATGAAGTCTTTGCCCATGCCTATGTCCTGAATGGTACTACCTAGGTTTTCCTCTAGGATTTTTATGGTATTAGGTCTAACATTTAAGTCTCTAATCCATCTTGAATTAATTTTCGTATAAGGAGTAAGGAAAGGATCCAGTTTCAGCTTTCTACTTATGGCTAGCCAATTTTCCCAGCACCATTTATTAAATAGGGAATCCTTTCCCCATTTCTTGTTTCTCTCAGGTTTGTCAAAGATCAGATGGCTGTACATGTGTGGTATTATTTCTGAGGACTCTGTTCTGTTCCATTGGTCTATATCTCTGTTTTGGTACCAGTACCATGCTGTTTTGGTTACTGTAGCCTTGTAGTATAGTTTGAAGTCAGGTAGCGTGATGCCTCCAGCTTTGTTCTTTTGACTTAGGATTGTCTTGGAGATGCGGGCTCTTTTTTGGTTCCATATGAACTTTAAAGCAGTTTTTTCCAATTCTGTGAAGAAACTCATTGGTAGCTTGATGGGGATGGCATTGAATCTATAAATTACCTTGGGCAGTATGGCCATTTTCACGATATTGATTCTTCCTATCCATGAGTATGGTATGTTCTTCCATTTGTTTGTGTCCTCTTTTATTTCAGTGAGCAGTGGTTTGTAGTTCTCCTTGAAGAGGTCCTTTACATCCCTTGTAAGTTGGATTCCTAGGTATTTGATTCTCTTTGAAGGAATTGTGAATGGAAGTTCATTCATGATTTGGCTCTCTGTTTGTCTGTTACTGGTGTATAAGAATGCTTGTGATTTTTGCACATTAATTTTGTATCCTGAGACTTTGCTGAAGTTGCTTATCAGCTTAAGGAGATTTTGGGCTGAGACAATGGGGTTTTCTAAATATACAATCATGTCATCTGCAAACAGGGACAATTTGACTTCTTCTTTTCCTAACTGAATACCCCTGATTTCTTTCTCTTGCCTAATTGCCCTAGCCAGAACTTCCAACACTATGTTGAATAGGAGTGGTGAGAGAGGGCATCCCTGTCTTGTGCCAGTGTTCAAAGGGAATTTTTCCAGTTTTTGCCCATTCAGTATGATATTGGCTGTGGGTTTGTCATAAATAGCTCTTATTATTTTGAGGTACGTTCCATCAATACCGAATTTATTGAGCGTTTTTAGCATGAAGGGCTGTTGAATTTTGTCAAAAGCCTTTTCTGCATCTATTGAGATAACCATGTGGTTCTTGTCTTTGGTTCTGTTTATATGCTGGATTATGTTTATTGATTTGCGAATGTTGAAGCAGCCTTGCATCCCAGGGATGAAGCCCACTTGATCATGGTGGATAAGCTTTTTGATGTGTTGCTGAATCCGGTTTGCCAGTATTTTATTGAGGATTTTTGCATCGATGTTCATCAGGGATATTGGTCTAAAATTCTCTTTTTTTGTTGTATCTCTGCCAGGCTTTGGTATCAGGATGATGTTGGCCTCATAAAATGAGTTAGGGAGGATTCCCTCTTTTTCTATTGATTGGAATAGTTTCAGAAGGAATGGTACCAACTCCTCCTTGTACCTCTGGTAGAATTCAGCTGTGAATCCATCTGGTCCTGCACTTTTTTTGGTTGGTAGGCTATTAATTGTTGCCTCAATTTCAGAGCCTGCTATTGGTCTATTCAGGGATTCAACTTCTTCCTGGTTTAGTCTTGGAAGAGTGTAAGTGTCCAGGAAATTATCCATTTCTTCTAGATTTTCCAGTTTATTTGCGTAGAGGTGTTTATAGTATTCTCTGATGGTAGTTTGTATTTCTGTGGGGTCGGTGGTGATATCCCCTTTATCATTTTTAATTGCGTCGATTTGATTCTTCTCTCTTTTCTTCTTTATTAGTCTTGCTAGTGGTCTGTCAATTTTGTTGATCTTTTCAAAAAACCAACTCCTGGATTCATTGATTTTTTGGAGGGTTTTTTGTGTCTCTATCTCCTTCAGTTCTGCTCTGATCTTAGTTATTTCTAGCCTTCTGCTAGCTTTTGAATGTGTTTGCTCTTGCTTCTCTAATTCTTTTAATTGCGATGTTAGAGTGTCAATTTTAGATCTTTCCTGCTTTCTCTTGTGGGCATTTAGTGCTATAAATTTCCCTCTGCACACTGCTTTAAATGTGTCCCAGAGATTCTGGTATGTTGTATCTTTGTTCTCATTGGTTTCAAAGAACATCTTTATTTCTGCCTTCATTTCGTTATGTACCCAGTAGTCATTCAGGAGCAGGTTGTTCAGTTTCCATGTAGTTGAGCGGTTTTGATTGAGTTTCTTAGTCCTGAGTTCTAGTTTGATTGCACTGTGCTCTGAGAGACAGTTTGTAATAATTTCTGTTCTTGTACATTTGCTGAGGAGTGCTTTACTTCCAATTACGTGGTCAATTTTGGAATAAGTACGATGTGGTGCTGAGAAGAATGTATATTCTGTTGATTTGGGGTGGAGAGTTCTATAGATGTGTATTAGGTCTGCTTGCTGCAGAGATGAGTTCAATTCCTGGATATCCTTGTTAACTTTCTGTCTTGTTGATCTGTCTAATGTTGACAGTGGAGTGTTGAAGTCTCCCATTATTATTGTATGGGAGTCTAAGTCTCTTTGTAAGTCTCTAAGGACTTGCTTTATGAATCTGGGTGCTCCTGTATTGGGTGCATATATATTTAGGATAGTTAGCTCTTCCTGTTGA
>NW_022163001.1:0-3756 GCF_008728515.1 Papio anubis | reverse complement strand
TTAAGGCCGGGAGCAGTGGCTCATGCCTGTAATCCCAGCACTTTGGGAGGCTGAGGTGGGCGGATTACGAGGTCAGGAAATCGAGACCATCCTGGCTAATACGGTGAAACCCCATCTCTACTGAAAATACAAAAAATTAGCCGGGTATGGTGGTGGGTGCCTGTAGTCCCAGCTGCTCTGGAGACTGAGGCAGGAGAATGACGTGAACCCGGGAGGCGGAGCTTGCAGTGAGCCGAGATCCCGCCACTGCACACTCCAGCCTGGGCGACGAGGGAGACTCCGTCTCAAAAAAAAAAAAAAAAAAAAATTCTACTAATGTTTGCCGGTTCCAGGCAATATTGATGAATAGGAACAGTTCAGGTCTGTGGCTCCCAGAGAGACCAATGCAGAAGGCGGGTGATTTCTGCATTTTCAACTGAGGTACCTGGTTCATCTCATTGGGACTGGTTAGACAGCAGGTGCAACCCCCAGAGGGTGAACTGAAGCAGGGTGGGGCATCGCCTTACTCAGGAAGCACAAGGGGTGGGGGAACTCCTTCCCCCAGCCAAGGGAAGCTGTGAGGGAGGGTGCCATGAGGGACAGTGCTATCTGGCCCAGATCCTATGCTTTTCCCATGGTTTTTGCAACCTGCAGACCAGGAGATTTCCTCCGGTGCCTACATCACAAGGGCCCTGGGTTTCAAGAACAAACTGGGCGGCCGATGGGGCAGACACCAAGCTACTTGCAGGAGGGTTTTTTTTGTTTTGTTTTGTTTTGTTTTTGGATCCCAGTGGCACCTGGAACGCCAGCTAGACAGAACTGTGCACTCCCATGGATGGGGGGCTGAAGCCAGAAGCCAGGGAGTCAAGTGGTCTTGCTCAGAGGGTCCCACCCCCATGGAGGCCAGCAAGCTAAGATCCACTGGCTTGAAATTCTTGCTGGCAGTACAGCAGTCTGAAGTCAACCTGGGACACTCGAACTTGGTGTGGGGAGGGGCTTCTGCCATTACTGAGGCTTGAGTAGGCAGTTTTCCCCTCACAGTGTAAACAAAGCCACTGGGAAGTTCGCACTGGGCTGAGCCCACCACAGCACTGCAAAACCGCTGTAGCCAGCCTACCTCTCTAGATTCTTCCTCTCTGGGCAGGATATCTCTGACAGAAAGGCAGCAACCCCAGTCACAGGCTTACAGATAAAACTCTGATCTCCCTGGGACAGAGCACCTGGGGGAAGGGGCAGCTGTGGGAACAGCTTCAGCAGACTTAAACGTTCCTACCTGCCAGCTCTGAAGAATCTCCCAGCACAGCACTTGAGCTCTGCTAAGGGACAGACTGCTTCCTCAAGTGGGTCCCAGAACCCGGTGCTTCCTGACTGAGACACCTCATACACGAGAGCTCTGGCTGGCATCTGGTGAGTGCCCCTCTGGGACAAAGCTTCCAGAGAAAGGAGCAGGCAGCAATGTTTGCTGTTCTGCAGCAGCTGCTGGTGATACCCAGGCAAAAGGGTCTGGAGTGGACTTCCAGCAAGCTCAAGCAGACTTGCAGAAAAGAGGCCTGACTGTTACAAGAAAAACTAACAAACAGAAAGCAATAACATCAACATCAGCAGAAAGGATGTCCAGGCAAAAACCCCATCCAAAGGTGCTCAGCATCAAAAAGATCAAAGGTAGATAAATCCACGAACATGAGGAAAAACCAGCACAAAAAGGCTGAAAATTCAAAAAACTGGAATGCCTCCTCTCCTTCAAAGGATCGCAGCTCCTTACCAGCAAGGGAACAAAACTAGATGGGGAATGAGTTTGATGAATTGACAGAAGTAGGTTTAGAAGGTGGGTAATAACAAACTCCTCTGAGCTAAAGGAGCATGTTCTAACCCAAAGGAAGGAAGCTAAGAACCTTGATAAAAGGTTACAAGAACTGCTAACTAGAATAACCAATTTTGAGAGGAACATAAATGACCTGATGGAGCTACAAAATACAGCATGAGAACTTCATGAAGCATAAACAAGTATTGATAGCTGAATCAATCAAGCAGAAGAAAGGATATCAGAGATTGAAGATCAACTTAATGAAATAAAGCATGAAGGCAAGATTAAAGAAAAAAGAAGGAAAAGGAATGAATAAAGTCTCCAAGAAATATGGGACTTTGTGAAAAGACCAAACCTGTGTTGGATTGGTGTACCTGAAAGTGACAGGGAGAATGGAACCAAGTTGGAAAACACACTTCAGGATATTATGCAGGAGAACTTCCCTAACCTAGCAAGACAGGCCTACATTCAAATTCAGGAAATACAGGGAACACCACTAGGACACTCCTTGAGAAGAGCAACCCTGAGACACATAATCGTCAGATTCACCAAGGTTGAAACAAATAAAAAAAATATTAAGTGCATCAAGAGAGAAAGATTAGGTTACCAACAAAGGGAAGCCCATCAGCAGATTTCTCTGCAGGAACCTTATAAGCCAGAAGAGAGTGGGGGCCAATATTCAACTTTCTTAAAGAAAAGAATGTTCAACCCACAGTTTCATATCCAGTCAAAATAAGCTTCATAAGCAAAGGAGAAATAAAATCCTTTACAGACAAGCAAATGCTGAGGGATTTTGTCACCACCAGGACTGCCGTATGAGAGCTCCTGAAGGAAGCATTAAACATGGAGAGAAAAAGCTGGTACCAGCTACTGCAAAAACATACCAAAATATAAAGACCAACAACACTGTGAAGAAACTGTATCAACTAATGGGCAAAATAACCAGCTAGTATCATGATAACAGGATCAAATTCAAACATAACAATATTAACCTTAAATGTAAATGGGCTAAATGCCCCCAGTTAAAAGACACAGACTGACAAATTGGATAAAGAGTCAAGAACCATCAGTGTGCTGTATTCAGGAGACACAACTCACATGCAAAGACACACATAGGCTCAGAATAAAAAGATGGAGGAATATTTACCTACCAAATGGAAAGCAAGCAAAAAAAAAAAAAAAAAAAAAAAAAAAAAAAAAAAAAAAAAAAAGAAGCAGTGGTTGCAATCCTAATCTCTGATAAAACAGATTTTAAACCAACAAAGAACAAAAAAAGACAATGAAGGGTATAACCTTTTGGTAAAGGGAGCAGTGAAACAAGAAGAGCTAACTATCCTAAATATATATGCACCCAATACAGGAGTACCAGATTCATAAAATAAGTTCTTAGGGACCTACAAAGAGACTTAGACTCCCACACAATAATAGTGGGAGACTCTAACACCCCACCATCAATATTAGACAGATCAACAAGACAGAAAACAAACAAGGATATTCAGGACTTGAACTCAGCTCTGGACCCAGCAGACCTAATACAGAACTCTGCACCACAAATCAACAGAATATACATTCTTCTCAGCACCACATAGCACTTGTTCTAAAATTGACCATGTAACATGAAGTAAAACACTCCTCCGCAAATGTAAAGCAACATAAATCAGAACAGTCTCTCAGACCACAGTGCAATGAAATTAGAACTCAGGATTAAGAGACTCACTCAAAACCATACAACTATGTGAAAACTGAACAACCTGCTCCTGAATGAGTAATGGGTAAATAATGAAATTGAGGCAGAAATAAATAAGTTCTTTAAAACCAATGAGAACAAAGACACAATGCACCAGAATCTCTGGGACACAGCTAAAGCAGTGTTTAGAGGGAAATTTATAGCACTAAATGCCCACAGGAGAAAGTGAGAAAGATCTGAAATCGACACCCTAACATCACAATTAAAATAACTAGAGAAGCAAGAG
>NW_022163000.1:0-3760 GCF_008728515.1 Papio anubis | reverse complement strand
GATGGACATTTGGGTTGATTCCAAGTCTTTGCTATTGTGAATAGTGCTGCAATAAACATACGTGTGCATGTGTCTTTATAGCAGCATAATTTATAATCCTTTGGGTATATCCCCAGTAATGGGATGGCTGGGTCATATGGTACATCTAGTTCTAGATCCTTGAGGAATCGCCATACTGTTTTCCATAATGGTTGAACTAGTTTACAATCCCACCAACAGTGTAAAAGTGTTCCTATTTCTCCACATCCTCTCCAGCACCTGTTGTTTCCTGACTTTTTAATGATCGCCATTCTAACTGGTGTGAGATGGTATCTCATTGTGGTTTTGATTTGCATTTCTCTGATGGCCAGTGATGATGAGCATTTTTTCATATGTCTGTTGGCTGTATGAATGTCCTCTTTTGAGAAATGTCTGTTCATATCCTTTGCCCACTTTTTGATGGGGTTGTTTGTTTTTTTCTTGTAAATTTGTTGGAGTTCTTTGTAGGTTCTGGATATTAGCCCTTTGTCAGATGAGTAGATTGCAAAAATTTTCTCCCATTCTGTAGGTTGCCTGTTCACTCTGATGGTAGTTTCTTTTGCTGTGCAGAAGCTCTTTAGTTTAATTAGATCCCATTTGTCAATTTTAGCTTTTGCTGCCGTTGCTTTTGGTGTTTTAGACATGAAGTCTTTGCCCATGCCTATGTCCTGAATGGTACTACCTAGGTTTTCCTCTAGGATTTTTATGGTATTAGGTCTAACATTTAAGTCTCTAATCCATCTTGAATTAATTTTCGTATAAGGAGTAAGGAAAGGATCCAGTTTCAGCTTTCTACTTATGGCTAGCCAATTTTCCCAGCACCATTTATTAAATAGGGAATCCTTTCCCCATTTCTTGTTTTTCTCAGGTTTGTCAAAGATCAGATGGCTGTAGATGTGTGGTATTATTTCTGAGGACTCTGTTCTGTTCCATTGGTCTATATCTCTGTTTTGGTACCAGTACCATGCTGTTTTGGTTACTGTAGCCTTGTAGTATAGTTTGAAGTCAGGTAGCGTGATGCCTCCAGCTTTGTTCTTTTGACTTAGGATTGTCTTGGAGATGCGGGCTCTTTTTTGGTTCCATATGAACTTTAAAGCAGTTTTTTCCAATTCTGTGAAGAAACTCATTGGTAGCTTGATGGGGATGGCATTGAATTTATAAATAACCTTGGGCAGTATGGCCATTTTCACGATATTGATTGTTCCTATCCATGAGCATGGTATGTTCTTCCATTTGTTTGTGTCCTCTTTTATTTCACTGAGCAGTGGTTTGTAGTTCTCCTTGAAGAGGTCCTTTACATCCCTTGTCAGTTGGATTCCTAGGTATTTTATTCTCTTTGAAGCAATTGTGAATGGAAGTTCATTCCTGATTTGGCTCTCTGTTTGTCTGTTACTGGTGTATAAGAATGCTTGTAATTTTTGCACATTAATTTTGTATCCTGAGACTTTGCTGAAGTTTCTTATCAGCTTAAGGAGATTTTAGGCTGAGACAATGGGGTTTTCTAAATATACAATCATGTAATCTGCAAAGAGGGACAATTTGACTTCTTCTTTTCCTAACTGTATTATTGGCTTTTGTATATCATACACTGGTGTGCTAGTTGGAAGGCACTAGAGGAATTCAGCATGTGTTATATTGTAGTTATGGTGTGAATGTCTTCATTAAAAGGTTGCTGTTGCTAATAGAGATGGATGAGTTGGAGGAAAAAATCTATCAACTGGTCCTATATTCAATGGCAAATTTAGGAGCAACATTTATTTGTAAAGCCAAATGGAATTGTTGACAATGGTAATTTCCTTGATGAGTGAGAAAATGCTTTGTGTGTGTGTGTGTGTATGTGTATGTGTGTGTGTGTGTGTGTTTTAAATAAGATAATTCGGCACATTCTACCAACCACTGAATTAACATAATATCTCACAAAGAGTCATGGTTGGGGGATTATTCTGTCTCTTACTTATAATTTCTCTTGTGAGTAAGTTAGATACCATTGTTAATGATTGCCTCAGATCATGGCAAGATTAAAAGAAACTATAGGCTTATTTCTCTTTTTCTCCCGTAGACGGGCTGGGCTACTTTCTTTCAAAATGTCTATACTCATTGATGAAAACTCTTAACATTAAATCTCAAAATGCTTTGTGAGAGTTTACACTTTTTTGAGATACTCTATATCTTGTGTAAAATAAAATTACATAGATATGTTTCAGCCTCAATACACATTATGGAAGAAATATTGTTAACAGTGGTTGATTATTTTGAAGCAGAAACATAGAGACCCATAGACTTAGTTTGAATTCTGATTACCACATATGAAATTTTGAGCATAATACTTATTTATAATACACAAAATGAATTTTAAAGTGGTTCTTAGAACTTACTTGGTGTTCAAATGCAGATTAGGGTATCTTCAATCCTGGATTTAAATTTTGGCTCTATTTCTCAATAATCTGTAGGGCAGGGACAAGACTGTTTTCTCAACAGTAAAATTCAGCTGTAAAGGGTATTAACTTGTGTTCTATAGAGTTATTGTTAGTTTTAGATTAGGTAATAGATTTAAGGAACTTATTACTATAGATACCACTTATTAAAAATCATTCTATGTAAATTATATTTATTAATAAACAATATTGTACTACAAACTACTTGATACTTTAAATAAGTGCTTTAAGTGTACTATTTGTGTTAACCTTATACTTCTATTAAACAGAAAATGAATACTTTTATTATCCTCATATTTAGGGAGAAGGAAACTGGAGAATATTAACTGCAGTATAAGGTTAATGACACAGTGGCAGATGATCTGATTCTAGTACTACAGGCTCTTGATCCTCCTAAAATTACCTTCACAATCTTGCCTGAATGATCTTAACGGGAATCTTCTCATCCATCTTCTGAATGTCATAAAATTCCAGGACTCAAAAAGCCATAAGTGTTGTTTTACGTAAAAAGAAAAAAAAAAATGACCAAAATCTCATTATTTATTATGGCTCCCTACTTGCAGCTCATTCATACTCCAAACTCTACCCCCAACATAGCTTCCACAAGGTCTGGGGCACAAAAATTTCTGGTACTCTCCATGATGTCCTAGGTCTTTCAATCTTGGAATACATTTTAAAAATAAAGAACAATAAAGTGAAACAAAACCCTTTTCTACTTACAATGATATATTTTTTGTATCAGATTTTCCTCATTTGTGAAAGTTGGGTAATTAGACAAAAGAGGAAGGACAAATGAGCTGTTTGCTATTTTATTAAGCCTATTATACAGCTATCACTTGACTATGTATAAAAGAATGTATACAATGGATTCACATTTGGTATATCAGACATCACTTCAAAAGTCCATATGGCCATATAATGTTTATATTATGCATCAATATGTTTTCTAATCATATTAGCCATAAAGTTACATAAAATGATTCAATCTTTGTGCTAAAAAATTTAAAACAAATCAGAAAAAGTAGAACAATCTAGTGGAAAATGACATATTGCTTTTATATATTTACCTTTTCTTCTTAAATTTATAATTAAAAGTTTTGGATATTTATGTGGACTCTTTGAGAAATGTTTTAATATAAAGATAGCTATTCTTCAACTATTAAAACAACAAACATATGAAAAGTCCCATTACTGGGTATATACCCAAAGGATTATAAATCATGCTGCTATAAAGACACATGCACACGTATGTTTATTGCGGCACTATTCACAATAGCAAAGACTTGGAATCAACCCAAATGTCCATC
>NW_022162999.1:0-3769 GCF_008728515.1 Papio anubis | reverse complement strand
GCGCCCGGCCAGGGTTCACTGCTTTCTTCTCAGTGACTGCAACAGACAGTGCCTGCACATAGTAGGTGCTCAACAGATGCATGGTGAATGGTGGTTAAACCAAAAGCTTGGATTCCTTCCCGGTCACAGGCACAAGGCTCCACTCCTGGTTTCATCTGCTTCAAGCTTAGGCAATAGCTCTGCCTCCACAAACCACAAGTCTGCCTGGGTGGCACTCTTCATGCGAGTGGGGGCGCTTCTGCTACAAGTTCCAGGCCCGGGGTGACAGTTCCAGCCCCCAGCTCTCCTCCCCTACCTACGGATGCATAATCTTGTTCCTCAAAATATACCAAGGAACCAGGTCTCTCTCCTGAGGGAGTTGTCCTCAAGTCTAGAAGAGAACTCTCACCTGGATCTGAGGTGGAGGTTTGGAACTCTCCATTTCACCCTGCCCTATTGGGACCATCCCCTTTTCTCCCTAGGGGACCTGGACAGACCATCCCTGGCCCCTTCCAATCACAGTCATGTTTCCAGACTCCCAGCTCATTCACGACTCAGGAGTCCTGACTCCTAGCTCAGACCTTCTGGGGCACCCAGGCGTCTGGATCCCTAACCCATTCCCTGCAGGGCTTTGGAAGTCTGAGTCCCCACCCCTTGCAACACACAAACCTCCTCCGTGTAGGACACCAGTGGCCCCGGTCCCCAACCACAGCAGCAAACCCACGGGGGCTCTGGAGTGCAGGCCTCAGGTCCAACTCTCCAAACACTGAGAAGCCCCAACCTTGGTCCTTAAGGGACCTAGGAATTGGGGGACCCAAGCCCCTCCCCTCAGCTGTGGGGGCAGCTGAGCCAGGGGTCAGGCTGTAGTGGGGAGGCCAGAAGGGGCGGGGACAGCCGGGATTGGGAGGGGAGAACAGCAGCGTGGGCGGCTGGCAGAGGCAGGGAAAGACCAGCAGAGAGGAAAGAGAAACTGGGAGAGGGAGGAAGGGAGAAAGTGAGAAGGGAAATCGGAAAGAGAAAGGGGAGGAAACGGCAGACGTGGAGAGTCAGAGAGAGAGACAGAAAGAAGAAGAGACTGAGTGTGAAGGAGAGAGGACACGGGATGACAGAGAGAGAGAGAGAGAGAGAGCGCGTGCGAATGAGATAGAGACTTAAAGAAGAGACCCTGTGAGTCTGTCAATCAAAGATTTGGACAGAAACGGAAAGATTGGAGAGAGAGATAGCAGGAGAGAATGAGTGAGAGAGAAACTGGAAGAGACAGAGATCAGAGAGAGGAGAGACACAGAAAGTGAGACTGGGGAGGGAGATAGTGTAAAACGGAGAGAGAGAGAGAGAGAGAGAGAGAGAGAGAGAGAGAGACCATAAGAGACGGGAGACAGACAAAAAGTGAGCAGGTGAGGAGAGAGATTGAGAACTATGAGAGACAGCAGCTAAGAGACAAAGGAGGCGGGAGACTGCCTGGGTGCTGCTGCAGCACCCACACCGTCCTCTTGCCCCCTGTCTTTGGGACCCTAGAGCTGGGTAAGTTCCCTGGCTGGGCTCGGAGGGCCTCTCTGGGTGCACATTCCTGCTGCTGCGGGGCTTGGCTTGGGGAGTTGGCAGGGATGCTTTGGGGGTGCATGTGGGAGGGCGGGAGACAGGTAGCCTGGGGCAGCCGGAAGGAGGCAGGGAATAGGGGGTCCTTAAGCTCAGAGAGGGTCAAATTCCTGGCCTGAGTGCAGTGGGGAGGAATAAAGGATTCCCTATTCTCTGGCCTGGGCTGCAGACAGCTGCCCCCTCCCGCAGCTGCCAGGGCCGCCTACCTCTCTTGGCACCACTCTTGGTATGTGGTCACGGGCCATGGCCTCCCCCAGCCCCTCAGTCCCGAAACAACAGGCTCTTTCTCTGCAGCCTCCTCAGACCTCCAAGCCCCTGACCCCATCTCTGTCCCGCACCCGTCACTGCAGAGACACAGCCCCTTTCTTTCTCTCCCCAGCCCTTGATGGAGGGGAGCCGACCTCGAAGCAGCCTGAGCCTGGCCAGCAGCGCCTCTACCATCTCCTCACTCAGCAGCCTGAGCCCCAAGGTTTGAGCTTCCTGGCGGGGATGGGGAGGAAGGTGGGGCTCTGGGCCGCCCATCCCTCTGTTTCCCCAAGGACTCTGGTTGTTAAGGACAAGGATCCTTAGCAACAGGGTCTGCCAGACAGTAAGGTCCCAAATTGCCTACCAGCCGCAGCTAGGAATTCAGAGGCACTCCCAGCTCTGTCCCCACCCTTTGTATTTTCCTAATTCTAAACCAGAGTAACAACCTCCCTTGACCCTGGTTGCTAAGATAAAGCCGTTCCCCAGCCATGAGGCCCCTTGAGTTCTCAGAAGTAGCGGGCTGCTCTTGATTAGTGCTAGAACTTGCTGTCCTATCTCTTGCCATCCAGTCTATCCACTAATGAAATCCTATAAGGAAAGACCCTTCTCTGACGGTAAGACCCAAGGGGACCCCGGATACTTGCATCCCAAATCGGCATCCCGGCCAAAAGCTTAGGGAGACACTCATTTCTTTTTCCTCCTGCCGTTCCACACATGTCCTTTCCTGTGTTCGGAGCCTGGAGATCTGACTCAGCCTTGGTCGGTACCACCGCTTCTTAGGAAGGGCATATTGTGGGGACCTGGCTAAGGATGCCTGAGATATCTGTGGGCATCGGGAGACGAGGCTCCATCCGGGCAGGATGGAGGGATTTGAGGCTTCCTCTCCTTGGTCTTGGTTGCTAAGGGGTGTGACCGCAGGGCACCAGGGCATCCTTTGATTCACCGGGGACTCAGCGTGAGAGTTCCCCCTGATTATGGGGACCTCCCAGCCCATAGTCCCAGTTCACATCCCAAAAGCCCCTACTACAGCTCTAGCTCTGGTGGCCAAGGGCATCTGCTTCTTGGCAGTGGACCTTTGATCAAGAAATTGCTTCCCTACAGCCTCTTCCTTGCCTCTGAACACCTCCCTCCGCCCATCAAAAAGAGAGTCTCGGCCAACACAGTGGCTCATGGCTGTAATCCCAGCACTTTAAGAGTCTGAGGCGGGTGGATCACCTGAGGTCAGGAGTTCGAGACCAGTCTGACCAACATGGCGAAACCCTGTCTCTAGTAAAAATACAAAAATTAGCCAGGCTTGGTGGCACGTGCCTGTAATCTCAGCTACTCGGGAGGCTGAGGCAGGAGAATCACTTGAACCTGAGAGGTGGAGGTTGCAGTGAGCCAAGATTGTACCATTGCACTCCATCCTGGTGACAGAGCGAGACTCTGCCTCAAAAGGAAAAAAAAAAAAAAAAAAGAGTTTCTCCCAGTCTGGGCAACAAAGTGAGACCCCCTCCTCTACAAAAAGTCAAAAAATTAGCTGGGCGTGGTGGTACGTGCCTGTGGTCCCAGCTATACGGGAGGCTGAGGCTGGAGGATCACCTGAGTCCAGGAGGTAATGGGTGCAGTGTTTAGGCCATTGCACTCCAAAGAGGCTGTCTCAAAAAAAAAAAAAAAAAAAAAACAGTCTCTTAACTCTGCAATAAGAACCCTCCCAATTCTGATCTCCAACCTCAGCCCCCACCTTGACCCTTCTCTTTCTTTTTTTTTTTTTTTGAGATGGAGTCTCGCTCTGTCACCCAGGCTGGAGTGCAGTGGTGTGATCTCCGCTCACTGCAAGCTCTGCCTCCCGGGTTCTCGCCATTCTCCTGCCTCAGCCTCCCGAGTAGCTGGGGCTACAGGCGCCTGCCACCATCCCTGGCTAACTTTTTTGTATTTTTAGTAGAGACGGGGTTTCACCGTGTTAGCC
>NW_022162998.1:0-3774 GCF_008728515.1 Papio anubis | reverse complement strand
TTGCGTGTTCAGGATTGTGGTCTGTGTGTGCTCTCGCGTTAGGTTGGCCTGGCCTGGCGTCTTGCTCATCTCGTTTGTTCCCCTCGTTTCCTGCATAACTTTCCGCAGGAGCTTTCACACTCCACTTGTGTGGTTCTAACAAGACACTCATAGGCAAGTGTCGGCGTGGTATGTCCGTTTAGGGAGAATTCCTGCCTGTGATGTTTTGCTCCTCAGTTCCCTGGTGACAGGATACTAGGCAAGCACAAAGAGTTGGCCCCCTCCCAGGACCCCTGCCCCAGAGAGAGTGAGTGTGCAAGTGAGTGTATGCCTGAGAGTTTCACACCTGGCTTACATGCAGAACAGGGCACTTGCCACATGGGGAAGTCTTGGATGTTGGGATTCTTTAAGCAAGGCATTTCCAGACAGTTCTGTCGACATGGTGGCAGAGGTGCTGGGTGCAGAGGGAGCCTCACATGGCCCCTGTCCTTGTGTCCTTGGCCCCAGGGCTCCTGGCTTGGCCGCCCTGTCCTGAATGTGAGTGCCAGTACGCATCCTCTCGCCGTGCGTGCCACCCCTTCCACCGCAGCTTGGAGTCAGGGCTTCCAGGTGAGCCCCAGTTCCCCCGCAGCTCAGAGTCAGGGCTTCCGGGTGAGCCCCAGCTGCAGGCCTGTGGGTCTTCAGTGCATGCTGACTGCCACTGCGATCACACATGTGATCTCACAAATAGCAGATCAACAGCATGGTGGATTCAAGGAAACGTTAACACTGTATGTTTCCGTTCCTATCCGAGAACTTCCTTTCAGTCTTCTTTTAATTTTTTTCTATAGCAGTTTAAATTATTTGATTATTCTTTAACATTTTCTTTTTTAATCTAAATGCTCTTTGTACTTTGAATGACTCCTGCCGAGTGTAGCCTCTGGCTGCCATGCTGACCATGAGGGACACTGTTGGATCAAATCCCTGGTTTTGTCTCCTGGGCCCTAGGGCTCCACTTTTCTCTGGTTTAGCGGGGCCCACACTGTGGCCTCCTCGGAAGCCTCTGGCCAGGCCTCTGCCTGTCGCCTAGAGCACATCTGCACACTGGGCTGAATCCATAAGGTTTAGTGTCACTTCTGCCCCGAGAGGAGTTGATGCTGCGTGACTGCCCCCGTCCTGGTCTCTTTCTACCTCTGGTCCCTTGCTGCTGATAAGATGTGTTCTAATTGCTGGCCTGGAGCTGGAGCCCATCAACTCGTCCAGTGGGATCAGTCCTGTGGCCTTGACTTTACGGCAATGCCAGCCTGGGCAGTTTGTCCTGCGCACTGTGCCACAGGAGGCTGGTGAAGGAGCAGGAGGGGAGCATGGCATATTTTATTACGCTGCTGACAACATTCTGTGAGGCTGCTCTGTCCGTCAGCTGCGTTCCTTAAAGCTGTAGCAGAAAACCAAGCCCAAAGCCCAGGGCCTCCTAACAACGCAGGTGTAGTGGCCACCTCGTCACACGTCATCTGTGGTCAGCAGGGCGTGGCTCAGCTGCAGGCTAAGGGCAGCCCTGTGTGGGATACCCTATGCTCACAGAGGAAGCACTTGTGCTGCAGCAGAGTGGGCAGCGGCTCCTGAAGCTGGGCTCACACTGGCCACATCCCTTCTTCTTGGGCTCAGGCCAGGTCGCCCACTCAGGGACAGGGGTGCCCCCACACTGCTCGCGTCAGGAGGGACAGGGTGCCCCCACACTGCTCGCGTCTGGTGGACGAGGGTGATGAACAGGGATTTCCTGGGGACCTCCCTTCTCTTTATTCAAGAGCTCAGGAGATACTGGGAACCAAAGACCACTGAGGGCCATTTTGCAGACAAGTCAGGCAGGATCTGGTGTCCTGGGATGCGTACTGTGCCATATCCTACGTCAGGTTGCCTGTAATGAGCCGCTGAGCCGACACGCGTGTCTGAGGGCTTAGCTCTGGACACTGTGCCTGAGCGTTTCGTGTTGAGAAGGAGCCACATGTGGAGCAGTGCACAGTCACGGGTGTGTGGGCTCCACGTCCGGAAGGTGAGCCTCGTGCCCCCCTAGACTGCACACTCGTCCCCAAGGGCACTGTGGGTCAGGACATAACACACGTGGCATACACGGCGCCCTGCGCCCAGTTGCTTTTGCTCTAGCAAGTCTGGGAAACGCCTCGTTGCCATGATGGTCTTAGTGCTCTGCGTGTGCATGTTTCTGTGTAAGGTTAGTTGCTTTTCTTGTTCAACCCTGTGGCTGTAGTTTGTTTGGGTGAGTGTGCACGTGTGAGCGTATGAGTGTCGTGCAAGGGTGTTGTGTGGGTATGCACATGTGAATTGTGTGCTTGTGCACACACATGTGCAGCCGCTCAAGGTTGGAGTCTGTGTTTTGTTCCCTGCTCCATCCCTGTGTGTAGAATGCACTGGCAGGTGGTAGTTGTGCCGTGCATGGTTGTTGACTGAATGGGTGTTGGGACAGAGCTTGCTGCGTGTCCCAGGGTCTCCTGTGGGAAGGCAGAGCGCTCGCTGGGCCGGGGCGGAGGGCAGGGGTGCAGGTGCTGTCTGTACTGGTCCCGCAGAGTTGACGGGCGCCGACCTGAAGGACTGCGTCAGCAACAACAGCCTGAGCAGCAATGCCAGCCTCCCCAGCGTGCAGAGCTGCCGGCGCCTGCGTGAGAGGAGGGTCGCCAGCTGGGCTGTGTCCTTCGAGCGCCTGCTGCAGGACCCCGTCGGTGTCCGCTACTTCTCTGTGAGTAGGGAAGAGCCAGGGCCAGCGGAGCAGTCTGTGCTCTGCAGAGACTACCGAGCAGGATCCGCGGGCTGCCCTAGAGACAGCAGCACCCTGCGGGCTCTGAGCAGGCCCGTGGCAAGGGCCTCCCCTCCCTGGACCGCCACCCTCTCAAGAGCTCAGAGGAGGGTGGGTTGGATCCTGCCCCTGGTTCTGTCCCCAGGGAGAGTCCCTGGCCCTCCCGCGCTCCACTGGGGTCTCTGCAGCCTGCCGCACTGGAGCTTCCTATGTGCGTTGAGAAGCCAGGTGCCTGCTTTCAGCTCTTCAAAGAAATGTTCTGCTTTTGGGGAAAGAGCTGGAAGCGGCAGCGCGGTTCCCTAAAGTGCTGGGCAGCAATGAGCTTTCTCTCTCCAGGCCCTCGGGCAGCTCACTGAGCAGCCTATGACCCCATGGTTTCTGTAGAAGGGAAGTAAGAAAAAGGAGGACCGTGTGTCAATGTTAATAAATGGTATCTTTCTTAGGATTTTCTAAGGAAAGAATTCAGTGAAGAAAACATTTTATTCTGGCAGGCCTGTGAATATTTTAATCATGTTCCTGCACATGACAAAAAGGAGGTAAGTCTACATTCGGGAAGTGGGGGCTGTGAGAGGGCGTGGGTGAGAGGGCGACGTGTGTGAGGGCAGCACGTGTGAGAGGGCGGTGTGTGTGTGAGGGCGGCGGGTGAGGGCGGGGCGTGTGTGTGAGGGTGGTGTGTGTGTGAGGGCGGCGCGTGTGTGAGGGCGGCGCGTGTGAGAGGGCGGCGCGTGTGTGAGGGTGGTGTGTGTGTGAGAGAGCCGTGTTGTGTGAGGGTGGCACGCGTGAGGGCGGTGCGCGTGAGGGGGTGGTGTGTGTGTGTGAGGGCAGCGCGTGAGGGTGTCGTGCCTGTGTGAGGGCGGCGCGCGTGTGTGAGGACGGCGCGTGTGAGAGGGCGGCGCGTGTGAGAGGGCAGCACATGTGTGTGAGGGCAGCGTGTGTGTGAGAGAGCCCTGTTGTGTGAGGGCGGTGCGTGTGTAAGGGCGGCAGGTGTGAGGGCATGTGTGAGGGCGGCG
>NW_022162997.1:0-3775 GCF_008728515.1 Papio anubis | reverse complement strand
TCCTAATACTTATCCACAAGAAGTGAAAATAAATAATTTGATTGTTCCTGTGTAAAAACTGATCTCAAAGCTTAGTGGATTAAAACAATAGCTATTTACTGCCTCAGGATTATCTGGGTTGATAGGGAACTGGACTCATCTCTCTGGATATTTTGCTCCATGTGGCTGGAGTTGCAGACATCTGAAATGTGACTGGGTTGGAAAGTACAAGAGGATAGCTTACACGGTTGCAGGTTGGTGCTGGCTGTCAGCTGGGAGCCCAGTGAGGCCTATCAGCTGGAGTGCCTTGGTTCTCTTCTGTGTGGCCTCTACACATAGCTCAGGCTTCTCAAAGCATAGAGGTTGGGTTCCAAGAAGAATCATTCCAAAAGACCAAGGTGGAAGCTGTAGATCTCTTCACAAGTTACACAGCATCAGTTCTGCCAAATTCTATTGATCAAAACCAGCCACAGGGCCAGTTCAGATTCAAGAGTATGAAACAAAGATGCCACATCTCAATAAGAAGAGTGACAATAATTTTATGGCAATCTTTTCCCTATGACATGCAAAAAGATTTCTATAATAATGTTTACAGCCACTTCATGATAGCCAAACTATTGACAATGACTTGACTGTCCATCCACAGATGAATGAATAAAGAAACCTGGGTATACTTCTACAATTAAATACTTCATTTGAATTATTCAATGAATATTTAATTGAATACAAAGAAGTATACTACTAATATTCGCCATAACATGTGTGAATCTCACAGACATTAAGTTGAACCAAAAAAAAAAAAAAAAAAAAGGCCAGGCATAAAAGAGTATGCATTGGATGATTCCATTTTTAAAAAGGTCAAGAGTATGCAAAACTAAAAATCAGAACAGCAGTTTCCTCTGGAGAAGAGAATGAATGGAAAACAGCATGGATTTTCTGAAAAAAAATGAAAATGTTCTCTTGATTAGCTATTTACATTTTCAAAACTCATTAAAGTGTACACTTAAGATATGTACATCTCACTATGTAAATTTTACACCAATGTAAAACATAAAAAAAAGAAAAAATATTTTTTACAGTTTTCACAGCTATCCTTTTTGTTCCTCTGAATAGTTTTATGGGGAAGAAAGCTGATATTAGTGTTTTCATTTAAATAAATAGTAAATTGTTTACGATCCTACAGAAAGTTTGTGGCAGCAGAATGACTTAAATTTGGATAAAAAGAGTATTCATGGATGGCTGAAGGAACCATTGTTTTCTAAGTATTGCCTCCATTAAAGTAATGATTTTAATTTCAAACCATCACAGAAAGCTGACTAGATATAGTTCATTATGAAACTTTCACAACTTTTATTTATTACAGAGAACTATCTTTTATATAGCAACATTGTGACAGATACTAGCTTGTGGTCTATTTCTAATATGTGAGTCATTACTATATTTCTCTGTTCTAATCCCTGGTCATAGCATTCATCAGTCTGGCCTCAAATTTAAATTAGAAAAAAATCCCAAAACTCTTTCCAAGGGACATTCTGTTCCAAATGAAATGACTCCCAGTCTGATTTACTAATGCTGAGTGTTTTGGAAACTGAAATGATTCAAAATAAAAGATTTTGTTAAAGCAATTTGGTCAATTTACCCTCCAGAGGAAATCATGCTTTAAAATCCAAAGTGACTAGTAAGAAACTCATGGTCGAACATTAGCCAGAATTTCTAGGATTTTTTGACTTTTGGCTTGGCATTACAACATCATTTTTGTCAGTGTGAGCAATTCCTTAATTCCCAATTCTTATAAAAAGAACATTTTAAATGTGCATGAAAGCAGTTATTCACTGAGAATTCATAATCAGACTTAATGAAAATTTGATGGCAAAATATCAACTATAAGACACGTTCTATTCTCAATTTTTATTAATCTTTGTTTTGTTGATGTGGTGATGGGGCTTGTGGTGGTGCTGCTGTGCCTGTGTGTTTGTCCTTTAAGTTCACGAATATTGTTTTGCATCCTTATCAAATGTTAGGTCTTTGCTAGTTTTTCTTTCTTTCTTTCTTTTTCTTTTTGTTTTTTACTTATGAATCCTGGTTTATTCATGTGACAGGTGGTAAGAAGATGCCACACATAACTTTGACTTCACATTCCTGTTGATCAAAGTCTCTCACAACCTTTTAAAACAAAGCTGGCAGTAAAATTCAACATATTGCATAACTAACCAATGTTACATATTGCTCAGAAAACTCTACACTCTCAACAGGAAATTCCAGGAATGAAAAGATTTCTGTTTCATTATCAGAAAGGTGCCCTTTTCTAGTAACTACAATAGGTATGGTAAATTATTCCTAGATTGTTAATTTATCTGAAAGTGACTTAAGAACAAACTTAAAACTTCTGAGGTAGGTCTAACATCATGAATTCTCTTTCATCTGAAATAATACTTTTAAATGTGCATCAGAAACTCTTCAAAGGTTTTTCAAGCAGTGACAAGGAAGGAAAACAGATGGTTTTGACTGTCCAGGAAGTACATAAATCACACATATACAAATACATTACAATTATTACTGTTAAAACAGCAATGATGAGATTCTACTATATAGTAAATAATAATTGAACATATTGTGAAGTTATGCAAAAGTTAATACTCTGCTAAACAAATACAAGTTGTGACATTAATAGTGATCAGAAACAATATTTCAAATGAGCATTCTTAAGGACAATATTAGAAATCCAGTTTACATAAAGGACTTTTGTAGTATCCTAGAAATACCTTCTCCAAGTTATTTAAAATACGTGATGTTAAAAAGTGTTTTGCTCACTTAGCCCAGAACAAATTTCTGAAGAAAACAATGAAGACTTCCTGTTTCTGATAAACTCAAGGCTTTCAGAAACATTTAAAATTTACATTCTCATCTTTTTTTTTTCCCCATGTATCAACTTTTTTTGTCAACAAAAACTTTTCTGAGGTCTGCACAGTTGTACAATAGATAGCTTGCCACCCCATCCACACAGAAGGTGGGAAAGAAAAACCCAGCTATGATTATTTGGAATTTAGCTTGGTATAGACCCAGTCAGGGTTCACTGATTTCCTCCTCCAACAGATATTACCTGAAATGGGCAGCAAGGAAAATTAGATAGTTGGCCAAAGGAAAGAAAACATTCCTGACATTTTATAGCAAAAGTGAAGCGACTTTGAAGCAGTGTTATTTCCTGAATGCTGCTGCTGCTTCATTGGACTGCCAGCCCCCTTTAGAAGGAGACAGGCAAACTGCATTTACATTGCAACATAAACCAGAGAGTTACTACCTTGTTTCTTTTCTTTTGCATACAAGTAACTCTATCCTCCATTTAAACTCTTATTGCCTTCCTTATACTGATACCCTCCATATGCTTAACCTGATAACAACGTGCTCACATCCTTAGTTACTGCAATTGTATAGCATTTCTTAAAGGTAATATAAAGAAAGTGGATATTTAAAAAATATAGTCCTTAGAATAACATTTGAAAAGGCCTATGTCAAATACTAAATCACATAATTAAATTTTTCTCTGGTTTGTTGGAAAAGATCAATTTAGAATGACATACACACAGTGTTAACATTCATCACAGTATAACATAATCAGAATTTCCCCTTGTCATTTACATCTTACAATCTCAAAGTCATAGAAACTATGTTATTTGGTCAATACTTTAGTTGTATAACTGTATTTCTTTTAATATAAAATGTCTTTCTGGGTTCTGAACATTCTTCTGAAAGTTTGGATTCCAAAGAAGGAAAATATTAATATCATTCGAACTTTCTC
>NW_022162996.1:0-115614 GCF_008728515.1 Papio anubis | reverse complement strand
TCCTAAATATATATGCACCCAATACAGGAGCACCCAGATTCATAAAGCAAGTCCTTAGAGACTTACAATTACATAATGGTAAAGGGATCAAATCAACAAGAAGAGCTAACTATCCTAAATATATATGCACCCAATACAGGAGCACCCAGATTCATAAAGCAAGTCCTTAGAGACTTACAAAGACTTAGACTCCCATACAATAATAATGGGAGACTTCAACACCCCACTGTCAACATTAGGCAGATCAACGAGACAGAAAGCTAACAAGGATATCCAGGAATTGAACTCAAATCTGCAAGAAGCAGACCTAATAGACACCTACAGAACTCTCCACCCCAAATCAACAGAATATACATTCTTCTCAGCACCACATCACACTTTTTCCAAAATTGACCACATAATTGGAAGTAAAGCACTCCTCAGCAAATGTAAAAGAACAGAAATTGTAACAAACTGTCTCTCAGACCACAGTGCAATCAAACTAGAATTCAGGACGAAGAAACTCAATCAAAACCGCTGAACTACATGGAAACTGAACAACCTGCTCCTGAATAACTACTGGGTAAATAATGAAATGAAGGCAGAAATAAAGATGTTCTTTGAAACCAATGAGAACAAAGATATAACATACCAGAATCTCTGGGACACATTTAAAGCAGTGTGTAGAGGGAAATTTATAGTCCTAAATGCCCACAAGAGAAAGCTGGAAATATCTAAAATTGACACTCTAACATCACAATTAAAAGAACTAGAGAAGCAAGAGCAAACACATTCAAAAGCTAGCAGAAGGCAAGAAATAACTAAGATCAGAGCAAAACTGAAGGAGATAGAGACACAAAAAACCCTCCAAAAAATCAATGAATCCAGGAGCTGGTTTTTTGAAAAGATCAACAAAATTGATAGACCGCTAGCAAGACTAATAAAGAAGAAAAGAGAGAAGAATCAAATAGACGCAATAAAAAATGATAAAGGGGATATCACCACCGACCCCACAGAAATACAAACTACCATCAGAGAATACTATAAACACCTCTATGCAAATAAACTAGAAAATCTAGAAGAAATGGATAATTTCCTGGACACTTACACTATCCCAAGACTAAACCAGGAAGAAGTTGAATCCCTGAATAGACCAACAACAGGCCCTGAAATTGAGGCTATAATTAATAGCCTACCAGCAAAAAAAAAAAGTCCAGGACAAGATGGATTCACAGCTGAATTCAACCAGAGGTACAAAGAGGAGCTGGTACCATTCCTTCTGAAACTATTCCAATCAATAGAAAGAGGGAATCCTCCCTAACTCATTTTATGAGGCCAATATCATCCTGATACCAAAGCCTGACAGAGACATAACAAAAAAAAGATAATTTTAGACCAATATCCCTGATGAACATTGATGCAAAATTCCTCAATAAAATACTGGCAAACTGGATCCAGCAGTACATCAAAAAGCTTATCCACCATGATCAAGTGGGCTTTATCCCTGGGAGGCAAGGCTGGTTCAACATATGGAAAGCTGAAACTGGATCCTTTCCTTACTCCTTATACGAAAATTAATTCAAGATGGATTAGAGACTTAAATGTTAGACCTAATACCGTAAAAACCCTAGAAGAAAACCTAGGTAATACCATTCAGGACATAGGCATGGGCAAGGACTTCATGATCCACCACTCTCTTCTAAGCTGTCAGACAGAGTCGTTTGCGTCTGCAGAGGTTTCAGCTGCTTTGTTGTTGTTGTTGTTGTTGTTTAGCTGTGCCCTGTCCCCAGAGGTGGAGTCTACAGAGACAGGCAGGACTCCTTGAGCTGCTGTGAGCTCCACCCAGTTCGAGCTTCTCAGCAGCTTTGTTTATCTACTTAAGCCTGAGCAATGGCGCACCCCCCTCCCCTAGCCTTGCTGCTGCCTTGGGGTTAGATTGCAGACTGCTGTGCTAGCAATGATGGAGGCTCCGTGGGCGTGGGACCCTCCCGGCCAGGTGTGGGATATAATCTCCTGGTGTTGCTGTTTGCTAAGATCCTTGGTAGAGCACAGTATTGGGGTGGGAGTTACCCGATTTTCCAGGTGTTGTGTGTCTCAGTTCCCCTGGCTAGGAAAAGGGATTCCCTTCCCCCTTGCGCTTCCCAGGTGAGGGGATGCCTCTCGCTGCTTCAGCTCTCACTGGTCAGGCTGCAGCAGCTGACCAGCACTGACTGTCCCGCACTCCCTTGTGAGATGAACCCAGTACCTCAGTTGAAAATGCAGAAATCACCTGTCTTCTGTTTCGCTCACGCTGAGAGTTGGAGAATGGAGCTGTTCTTATTCGGCCATCTAATACTAAGAAGCTTTTAATGGCAGTATCTGCCTCATGCTTTTCTTTTTTCCTGGTCCTGCTTAGGAGGCAGCCATCTAATACACATTAGGCTGTTTCCCCTAGAACTACTCTAATACATTTAAATAATCTAATTATTCTGCTATTCTTGAATCAGTTTAGACATTATCAATTTTAGACAAAGATGTAGACAAGGGCTTATGAGTCTCTTACCAGACATTCCATTTTTCTTTCATCTTCCTAATGAAAGTTGTCATAACTCTTAGATAAAGCAATGGTTCATTTGCATCTGGGATATTATATACAAGTCCAGAAAGTAGGCCTTGAGTAAAGGGCAAATGAAATGATTAGCAGGGTGGAGACAGGCTGCTGGTAAACTAACTAACAAGATCCCTTTGTAGAGGACAGATCAAGACTGACACTGGTTATAATTGAAGCTTAAAAATGCGTAAATACTATAGACAAGATAGACACAGATGTTTTTATTTTATCTTGAAATTCTAGGAAGTAAAATTTCGAATAAATATAAACACTTTATTCTGAATATGCTATTTCCTTAGAAAATTAATCTACTTTACATAGGTGTTCAGTTTATACCCCTAGAAGTGGAACATATTTTTATAGCTGGGTTAGACATTTGAGTTTATATGTGTTTGTGTATACATTTTGTGTGTTTTTCTAATTAAACAGTTTCTATGTTAAAAGTAAATAGGGACCATTGAAAATAAAACTGAATTTATTGAATTGAAATTTTAATAAGGGTTTATGAAATTTGCCATGTCTTAAAATGTGTATTGCCTGGGATTTTGCATGAAAATACAGAGTAGCTTTATAAGAGTAACAAAATAAATTATATGTCCCCTGAACTGCAGGATAAAGAATAATTTTCTTCTGAAATACACACATACAAACCCTTAAAAGTGTTGTCTCTAATGACTTTGCTTGTCTTGGGAGACAAATAGATGATTAAATCACATTTTAGCTTTGGTTTAGGAATATATCAAACATTTTTGCTTTGCACAGATAAATAGAATTTGTTATCATTCTATTTAAAAACAAAACAAAATATTCTCTCTGGCAAAGGCTACTTCAAAATATGTTTCCATAGAAACCTGAGAAGAAAAATAAATGGAAACAAACATCACTTTAGCTCTACTCAGGATGATCTACAGTGGCCAGAGATTTAAACCTGGCTTGACATAGCACCATCCATGGTCATTACATAAGTTGTTAGGAAAAGTAATATTTATCTATTATGTATACACTTTCTAAATAGCTGATTTATTGCTCTTACCTATTTGGTGTTGAGGTTTTTTTCCCATTTCTTGCTATCATTAGGACAGGGAAGAAACTTGAGATCTTTATGCAGCAGTAGTCTCCACAATTTTAGAACCCAGGGAAAAAAGGTGAACTACTTTTATAACTCTTCTATATTTCATATTATTCTGGTCAAATTATAACTTTGATGAGAATTAAAAAGAAGCAATACATAAAGGAAATCATTGGAATTTTTTTAAGCCTTTGATGTCAGAGAAGCAACATAAAAAATTTCATTTTAGATATAAAATGTTTTTTGAAGCTCTGATTGTCCAAAAATATTTCTAATATTATTTTAAACAGAAACTTAGATTTAATCCTAATTATAGCACAAGTAAGGGTACATATGATGAATGCCAGTCATGAGTCTGTTGAATATAGCCATGAATCTAGAACTTCAGGGATAATAAATATATAGTGCACAATTGGCCATTACTCCATCCTGAATTCCTGGCAGACATTGCTAATCAAACTCATCATTCTAACCTGCAAGTTCAGAAGGGGTTAATTTCAAAAATATATAGGGAACTCCAACTCAATAACCAAACACATTCATGTACACCCACACACATCCACATGAAACAAAAACATGTTGGAAAACGGACAAATAACTTCAATAGACATTTTTTTCCAAAGAAGACATACCATGGTCAATAAGTATATGAAAAAATAATTAACCTCATTAATTGTCAGGGAAATGCAAGCAATCTACAATGAGATATCACTTCATACTTGTCAGGATGGCTATTATCAAAAAAACAAAAATACTAAGTGTTGGCAAGGATGTGGAGTAATTGGAACCCTTGTACATTGTTAGTGGGAATGTAAAATGGTACAGCAGCTATGGAAAACAGTATGGAAGGTCCTCAAAAAAATTAAAAATAGAACTGTCATATGATCCAACCATTCTACTTCTAGATATGTATCCAAAAATAAAAATAAAATTGGAATCTTAGAGAAATCTACACTTCCATATTCATTGTAGCATTATTCACAATGGCCAATAAGTAATAGAAACAATCCAAGTATTCATCAACAAATGAATGAATACAAGAAATGTGGTGTATACATGCAATAAAATATTATTCAGTATTATAAAAGAAGAGAATTTTGTCATATGCAACAGCATGGATAAACCTGTAGGACATTCTCAAGTAAGCTAGTCACAGAAAGACCAACTAAAAGATTCCATTAATATGAGTTATTTATAATTGATCAATCAAACTCATAGAAGCAAAGAATGCAGTACTGATTTCCAGTGGCTGGGGGTGGAGGAAATGGGGAATTGTTCATTGAGTATAAAGTTTCAGTTATGCCAGATGATTAAGTTCTAGATATCTGCTGTACAACAGAGTGCCTATAGTTAACAATATTGTACTGTGCACTACAAAAAGATTGTTAAGAGGAGAGATGCCATGTTAAGTGTTCTTACCACAAAAATATAAACCCCAAAAAGAAAAACAAATGGAAACAAAGACACTTTGAAAGATGTCAAATATGTCTATTTCCTTTATTATGGTGATGGTATTATAGGTTTTTTGTACATTCAAACTAATCAAATTGTACACATTAAATACAAGCAACTCCTTGTATATCAATTATATTTCAATAAAGCTGTTTTTAAAGCAGCAATTGGTTTTGTAAACTGTTTATACTGTGCCCAAAGGATGGTAAATAATTTCATTCCATGAACCCACATTGGTCTAGAGATAGTGCTGCTGGGAACATGTCAAAGAAGCCCTGCCTGAGCTCTGCGGGTAAGAGTGAGGGACTTGATTAGCAATGTCTGCCAGGAGTTCAGGATGGAGAAGTGATCGATTGTGCACTATATATTTACCATCTGTGAAATTCTAGATTAATGGTTATATTCAACAGACTCGTGACTGGCATCCATCATATTTATCCTAATTTGTGCTATAACTAGGAATCAGCCTAAGTTTCTATTTAAAACAGAAATGATTTTGGCAATCAGAACTTCAATAAACACTTCAGATCTGAAATGAAATTTTGGATTTTGCTTCCCTAACATCAAGGACCCAAAAAAAATTCCAATGACTTTGTCATCAAATGAATCTTTTGAAAAACAGAGATATAGAAGAAGTAATAAAAGGGAGAACAAGAATATATACAAAAGATGAGACACTAGTATTCATATCTTAGTAAATGGTAAAATATCTCTCGTCTATTTCTGCACTTCTATACTGAATATATAGTATCAAACTCATATATATTTACTAGAATACTAGATATGGGCCCAGGGATGTCATTGTGAAAAACGAAAACAAGAAAAAACAAGAATTTTATCACTTTTTAAAGCTAATTAGGGGCATGAAAACACAAAGATACTATTTTTTTTTTGGTAGAATTTACCAAATTTACAAAGATACTATGTAAATTTGTTGCTACTGCCAAATAACTCAGTCAAATATTGACTTCTTTAAGCAGACTATTTTTTTTTTTTTTTTTTTTTTTTTTGAGGTGGAGTCTCGCTCTGTCGCCCAGGCTGGAGTGCAGTAGCTCGACCTCGGCTCACTGCAAGCTCCGCCTCCCGGGTTCACACCATTCTTCTGCCTCAGCCTCCTGAGTAGCTGGGACTGCCACCATGCCCGGCTAATTTTTTGTATTTTTAGTAGAGACGGGGTTTCACCGTGTTGGCCAGGATGGGTCTCGATTTCCTGACCTCGTGATCCACCCGCCTCAGCCTCCCAGAGTGCTGGGATTACAGGCGTGAGCCACCACACCCTGCCTAAACAGACATGTTTAAGCATCATTTTGAGGGAGAGAGGATTAAAGATGTTTCTAAATTGTTACTAGCACATTATTTTCTCAAATACTTATGTGATAAGGATAATTGGTCAAAAAGAGAAGTATCTTTTGGGAACAGAAAATAGGCAGGAATTAACAGTGTTTCATCAGTAGGTGATGTTTCTCTGAAAAGTAAATACGGTGGATGTTTCTAATAATTATAATTGATTATAAATTTGAAAAGAAGTTCAATGTCTTAAGATTAGGACAGGGAAAATAGGACCCTCTCCTATATAGATATTTCATTCTGAATATGCTCTTTAGTAAACTTTGTGTGGTCGTGTATTTCCATGTTGACTGGAAGCAACCCGGAAGAAGTGTGTACTTTCGTTCCAGCAATTAAATAATCAACACAAATATAGTTTTACAGGGTTGAATTTACTACTGCTCTTGTACCACTCAATTTAGTCCAGTCTAGACCTAAAGCTTGTCTCTCAGAAGTCTTCAAAACACACAGACAAAATTCTCTACTCAAGTAGAGAAAACACTTTTGACAGGATTTAATATTTTTGAAATGGTAATGAACACCATGTATTGCTATTGATTATGAATTTGATTTAGTGTCTGGTTTTAAAAAATATCTTTTCTAAGGTTAACGAGAATTTTTAAAAGATTTGACGCAGAGTAAGGAAGTCCCTCGCCACAATTTATTCCTAATATTGCCAAAAATTACCCCCATTTTCTTCTCCCAAAGAGGCATCCTTTCTTTTTTTTAATACAAAAGAACTATTCTTATGTGAAAATGTGACCTTTATAGGATTATAAATGTCAAAACATGGTCTTTGTAATTCTCCAAATTTCTGACAGGAAAATGTCTAATTTATTTATTGCCACCTTTTTTGCTTTTATGTTCCTAGCTCTTAGTCCAGTGCTTGACACATAAGTGTCTCGTAAATGCTAGTTGACTTCAAATGAATCCTTTGAAAAAAGTCAATCTTTTGGATCAAAGATATTATCTCTAGTATTATCATGACCAGATGTTTATTAACCCTTTGTCAAAGTAGAAGAAAGTCTTGTCAGTGAAACCACATATTATACAAAAGACAGGGTCTTGCAATGTAAGAGTTTAAACTGAAAAAATCAGTGTTAATCTGTGAAAAGTATATGCATTTTCCAGCTCTGTCACTATAGCAGCAGCAGGATTTCTAATGCTCAGGGGTTTTTTTTTGTTTTTGTTTTTGTTTTTGAGACAGAGTTTCGCTCTTGTTCCCCAGGCTGCAGTGCAATGGTTTGATCTTGGCTCACTGCAACCTCTGCCTCCCAGGCTCAATTGATTCTCCTGCCTCAGCCTCTGGAGTAGCTGGGACTGCAGGCACTTGCCACCACTCCCAGCCAGTTTTTGTATTTTTAATAGAGACGGGGTTTCACCTTGTTGGTCAGGCTGGTCTCAAACTCTTGACCTCAGGTGATCTGCCTGCCTCAGCCTCCCAAAGTGCTGGGATTACTAATACCCAGATTTTGATCTCTAATATGTAATCTAGGTTTTCCCAGAAGCAGATACTGAGGCAAGGATTAGAATACAAATAGAAGAGTAGAAAAATGAGAGAGGAAAGGGAAAGAAACTGATAGAGGTTACATTTTCTGGCAAGTTGCCACTGTTGGTAACTTAGAGCTCTGGGATTCAGAGTAAAATGCAGCCTCAGAATTATCCTGCCTGTGAATGAGGGAGTTGGAATATTTATATCCAACTTCCTTGAGTCATTAGTTGAGGGCTGCTCTCAGGTGGCGCCAATTCCCTGGAACTTCCAGCCTATCAGTCAAGAAGTAGAACCCAGACCCTGGACAAAAGGACATCAGGAAAAAAAAGCAGACACTAGCATTTGAAAACATGCTCATGAGAACTGAAATGGGAAGGTGAAGGGAAGGGATGGGGCAAATACTGTATCCCATATAAATATTATTCTCCTTTAAAAGAAATAAAAACTCTGTAGATAGCTTATTCCAAGTCTTAGGGCAAGGACAATGCAGATAGATTTGGAAATAATTATTGTCAGAGAACAGGGACATTTTAAAGGATATTGGGGCACTATTAAAAGGACAAAGTTGTGAGGATTTAAGCATCAAAATAATAATGATGATAATTGTGGCTAATTGGAATATATTGAGTCTATACAAGGCCAATATTTCATAATAATATGAAGCATACAAGATATACTCATAACCATAAAAGAATGGTGAATAGAATAGGGCATGCTTAATTGTATTTCTTTAAATAAATGGGAATGCTAATATATGTGGGTATGTTCTACTTCTATTTAACATACCTCTGTTTAGGAAGTATTGATAGGTACTTATGTCCGTCTGATATGGTTTGAGTGTGTCCCCCACTTAAATCTCATCTTGAATTGTGGTTCCCATAATCCCCACGTGTTGTGGGAGGGACCTGGTGAGAGGTAATTTAATCATAGGGACAGTTACCTTCATGCTAGTGAGTGAGTTCTCAGGACATCAGATGGTTTTATAAAGGACTTTTCCCCCTTTTGCTTGGCACTTCTCCTTGTTGCTGCCATGTGAAGAAGGACATGTTTATTTCCCCTTCTGCCATGAGTATGCGTTTCCTGAAACCTTCAGCCATGCTGAACTGTAAGTCAGTTAAACCTCTTTCCTTTATAAATTACCCAGTCTCAGGTATATCTTTATTAGCAGCCTGAGAACAGACTAATACACCATCCAAACACAGGGAACTATAAGTACAGTTCTGATAAAAGTGGCAGTCAGGAAGGGAATTGAGCTTGGATTCAGCATCAGGGAATACACAAAATAACCAAAGAGAATAGGGGCTTGACAGTGTGCTCAAGATGATAAATTAGCCAAATGAGCTAAAGACAGTTAATGGCTGAGACTCAGTTGTTCCCAGTCTCTCAGGAGATGTAACCTCTAGATGGCCCTATTAATAAAAATAATAATGATAAATATATAAAAATGTTAAAATATTGACAACACAGGTCTGTATCTTAGAATAAACCATGCATTATGGTAAATCTAGTCATAATTTAAAAGTGTGTCTTGTAACATAACCAACCAGAGAAAATAATTACTGTAACCGATCTTAAAATGTAGCATTTGACTGTAGACTCTGAAATGCAAAAAAATCTTAACCTATAGTTAGTATTTGTATTATTAATGAAAATATATTTATATTATAGAAAAAAATCAATTTATAACATTGTTAGAAATCAGTTTTTCAGAGAGAGAGAAAGAGGAATTAATGGGTGCTAGAACTATTAGGTGAAATATTGATAGAGAGCATTTTATACTTTACTACATTTTTGTCTGTTTGGAAATTTTCATAATAAAAAATTTTAAGAATTTTTTTAGGAAAAGATATCATGTTGCACAAAGGTAAAACCTGTATGAAAGGTATGAATTTTTAAAATTTGGAGAGAAGAGAGGAAATTGAGAAAAGAAATTAAATTTCTTGACTTAAACAATGAACAATCCATCAAAAACCTGTACACTTGATTGTTCTGGTGAGACCACAGCAAACCTAAGAAGGTGTCAAGATAAATAAAAACCCTGAGAAGATATTACAGTAGTATGGTACTAATCCTAGGAAGATATAAAAACATATACAGTAAGGAAATAAATCAAATTATTGATGTTTATAGATTACAGTAAGGGTAAATGTATGCTTGCTAACACACTTGGTAACCGTTGCATCTATATATGTTTTGCCTGGTGTATAGAGATTTGACATATACAAAAGTATTAGTCATACTAAATTGTAATTGCAATTTTGTACAAAACAATCAAATCTGTAGTCAGTGTTTAAATGCTCAAAAATGGTTTTTACATAAAAAAACTAGACAGATTTAAAATGGACAACTTGATGCACCTCAAGGAATTAGAAAAGCAAGAACAAACCAACTGCAAATTAGTAAAAGGAAATGTATAATAAAAAATCAGAGCAGAAAGAAATGAAACTGAAACTAAAAATACAAAAGATCAATGAAACAAAAGTTGTTTTCTAAAAGATCAACAAACCATGAGCTAGACTAAGAAAAAAGTAAGAAGAGACAAATAAATAAAATCAGAAACCAGAAAGAGATGGCACAGTGGACACCAGAGAAAGATAAAGATTCATTAGAGATCACTATGAACAACTATAGACTAATAAATTTGAAAGCTTAGAGGAAGTGTATAAATTCCTGGATACGTATAATCTATCAAGATCGAACCAAGTAGAAACAGAAATCCTGAACTGAGCAATAACAAGTAACGGGATTGAATCAGTAATAAAAAAAAAAAACCTCCCAACGAAAAAAGAAGTACAGGACCAGATGGCTTCACCCCTTAATTCTGCTGAAACTTTAAAGAATTAATTATCAATTCTTCTCAAACTATTCCAAAAGATTGAAGTGGAGGGAACTCTTCCTAACTCCTTCTATGAGACCAGCATAATCCTGATACCAAAATTAGACAAGAACACAATAACAAAAAAAGAAAACTACAGGTTAATATCCCTCTGACCATCGATGTAAAAATCCTCAACAAAACACTAGGAAACCAAATCCAACAATACATTGAAACAATATGCACCATGATCAAGTGGGATTTATCCCAAGAATGTAAGGATGGTTTAACATATGCAAATAAATAGATGTGATACATCACATCAACAGAATGAAGGGCACAAAAACCGTGTGATCATCTCCATAGACACAGAAAAATCATTTGATAAAATTCAACATCCCTTCATGATAAAAAAAAATTTTTCAACAAATTAGGTATAGAAAGAAAGTACCTTAACATGATAAAGGTCATATATGACAAACCCGTGGTTAACATTATACTGATTGAGGAAAGACTGAAAGCTTCTTCTCTAAGAACTGTAATAAGACAAGGATGCTTTCTGTCACCACTTTTATTCAACATATATTGAAGGTCCTGGCCAGAGGAATTAGGCAGGGCATTCAAATTGGAAAGGAAGAGTCAAATTATCTCTGTTTCCAGTCGACATGATCTTATATATAGCAAAACCTAAATACTCTACCAAAACTGAAAAATGAATTCAATAGAGTTACAGGATACAAAATCAGTATATAAAAAACAATAGCATTTCTATATACCAACATAGAACTAGCTGAAAAAAAAAAAAAAAAACCAAGAAGACCAATCCCATTTATAATAGCTCTCAAAAAAATGAAATACCTAGGAATAAATCTAACCAAGAGGGTGAAAGATCTCTACAAGGAAAACTACACAACACTGACAAAAGAAATTGAAGTGGATACAAACAAATGGAAACACATCCCACGTTCATGGATCAGAAGGATTAGTATTGTTAAAATGTCTATACTACCCAAAGCAATTACAGGTTCAATACAACCCCTATCAAAACACCATTGACAGTCTTAACAGAAATAGAGAATCTTAACTTTTGTATGGAAACACAAAAGAACCAGAATAGCCAAAGCAATTCTGAGCAAAAAGAACAAAGTTAGAGACATTACAATACCAGCAATCAAAATATGGTGCAAAGATGTAGTAATCAAGACAGCATTGTACTGGCATAAAAAGACACAGAACAATGAAACAGAATAGAGAATCCATAAATTAATCCACTTATCTACAGCCAACTTATTTTTGGCAAACAACAACATTTGTTGGAGAAAGGACAGTCTCTTCAATAAATTACACTGGGAAAACTGATTATTTATATGCAGAATAATATTAGACTACCATCTCTCACTCTATGCAAAAATCAACGTGAAATTGATTAAATATCTAACTATAAGTCCCAAAACTATAAAACTGCTAGAAGAAAACACAAGGAAAATGCTTCAAGACATTGGCCTGGGAAAACATTTTATGAATAAGATTTCAAAGCACAGGCAACAAAAGTAAAAATAAACAAATGGAATCTTATCAAACTAAAAATCTTCTGCCAGCAAAGGAAACAATCATCACAGTGAAAAGGCAACCTGCAGAATAGGAGAAAATATTTGAAAACTATTCATCTGCCGGGAGATTAATATCCAGAACATACAAAAAAACTCAAGCTCATCTACAGCAAAAACTAACCAACTCTAATTAAAAGTGGGAAAGTGATCTGAACAGACATTTCTCAAAATACCAACAATGGCCAACAAATATATCCAAACATACTGAACATCACTAATCACCAGAGAAATATGAATCAAAACCACAATGAAGTATCATCTCACCCCAGTTAGGATGAGTATAATAAAAAAACCAAAACAACTACAACAAAAACAAACGCTAGTGAGGATATGGAGAAAATAGAAATCTTACACACTGTTGGTGGGAATGTAAACTAGTATATCCACTATGGAAAACAGTATGGAGGTTCCACAAAAAACTACAAACAGAACTACCATATGATCCTGAAATCCCACTACTTGGCATTTATCCAAAGAAAAGGAATCAATATATCAAAGACATATGCACTCCTGAATTTATTGTAGCATTATTCACAATAGCCAAGTTATGAAATCAGCGGAGGTGTCCAACAACAGATGAATGGATAAAGAAAATGTGATATATGTGTGTTTGTGTTTGTAAATGTGTGTTGTGTGTGTTTCCATTGTTTGTATCCTCTTCAATTTCATATATATACCATGTAATACCATTCAACTTTTCTTTCTTTTTTTTTTGAGACAGAGTCTCACTCTGTCGCCCAGGCTGGAGTGCAGTGGCACCCTCTAGGCTCACTGCAACCTCCGCCTCCCAGGTTCAAGCAGTTCTCCTGCCTCAGCCTCCCGGGTAGCTGGGATTACAGGCATTCACCACCACACCCAGCTAATTTTTGTATTTTTAGTAGAGACAGAGTTTCACCATGTTGGCCAGACTGATCTTGATCTCCTGACCTCGTGATATGCCTGCCTTGGCCTCCCAAAGTGCTGGGATTACAGCGTGAGCCACTGTAACCAGCCTCAACTTTTAAAAAGAATGAAATTCTGTCATTCATGGTAACATGGATGGAACTGGATGACATAATGTTAAGTGTAATTCACAAGGAACAGAGAATTAAACATCACATGTTCTCACTTATATGTGAAAGCCCAAAAAGTTGATCTCATAGAAATAAAAAGTAGACCAGAGGATACTAGAGGCTGGGAAGGGTAGAGAGCAGGCAGGGATAGGGAGAGATTAAAAGATACAAAATTACAGTCAAATAGAAGGAATAAGTTCTGGTGTTCTTCCACTGTAGGATGACTACAGTTAACAATACACCAATTTATATAGGTAGAAGGAGGATATTGAATGTTCCCAATACCAATAAATAATAAATGATGATAGATATGCTAATTATTCTGATCTGATCACTATACATTATATGTATTGCAACACCACTGTGTATCCCATAAATATGTGTAATTATTATGTCAATTTAAAAAATAAAAGGAAAAATTGGTTTTCAAAGTTTTGTCCATCAGATACATGATTTTAATAAATGAAACACTAAGGTACAAACAGTTGTAAGTTTTTCACTGGATGCAGAAAGGACCTTGGAGTTTTTAAAATTACTTAACATAAACCTGACGCTGTAAAAAAATGTCCAAATTAGTGTTTCAAAGAGTTTTTTTTCTAACAGTGAGAAATATTCTCTACCATAAAAATTGAGATGTGCTACATTTTATTTTACTGATGAGTTCTTTTTCACAGAATTACATACATTTGTTAGAATTCAAATACTTTGCCCCACAGATAGAGAAGGGCAGAAATTGTGACATTTTGTTTTCACATAATTATTAATATAAATTAATTTGGTTGTTCACTGTTTAAAGTATTTGAGATTTTCTGTGTCGTTATCTTGTTTATGCAGATGGGTGCCTTCTTAAGGGAACAATTGTATTTGCAAATGCACCGCTTGATGGGTAGATAATGATGATGACAGTGATTAAGAAAGACGTTATTGAGCTCTGTTGATGGGCATATGTTTGAGCCATGTTTGAGCCCGAGGCTCAAACCTCGGATTGGAAAGACTAGTGCACTCGAATTGGAAAGACTTGGTGCAAAATTATGAAGTTGAAGAAGTTGATCCAGCTCACAGGATGACAGAAGCAACATTTTCTAAACTGCGTGACTTAATGAGCATATTTTAATTATATTTTCAATTTAGATTGAAAAGTATAGGCATTACTTGTTCAGTCAAATGCCCTTTTTTGTAAGAGCTCTTACTGTGTAAGAGCCTTAAGTGCAATACAAAAGAATATACACCTCCTATAATCAATGTTTTACATTTCAAGAATCCTAAAAATTGAATATAAGTGTTTCTTCTACTTACCCCAGGAGCCAACCAGAAGCTGTCTATTCAAAAAGAGACTGGTGTCTTCTTAATTGTCACAACTATAACATCTTTTTATTCCTCTGAGAGAGCACCAATTTCAGCAAAGATGTCACTCCTCAAATTGCCATGACAGGCTTCTCTCAGATGCAAACAGCTATCAAAGTTTATGACTTCCAAAATAAGTTGCCCTTCAAGTCTGGGGCATACTAGTACACTTAAATACAGAAAGGCCTTGTGCAAGAGTATAACATAGAAGAAGTCATTCTGTGTCCTTTTTTTCTCCTTTGGGCATTTTCTTTTACCCTCAAAAGATGCCCAGATTGATGTGCTCTCCCTTCTTCTCCCTTACAAAACCTGTTCTAGGGAAATTACTGATGCCTAACACATTTTCTACTAGAAAAGTGGCTGTATTTCATACTACCTTTCTTACACAGGATTTCGATTCTTGAAGTTTCTGTTTGTCTTAGATGGCTGGCACAATGACAAGGCAGTATCTCTTAAACTTTGAATAAAAAATAAAATGTATTATGTTATATAATAATAGCAGAAAATCAAGGGGGCTTCAAATACTTCATGTATTTCTGAATAAATTATGTTCTGTTGTTTCAGATAAAACAAGGCTTATTTATATTAAGCTCTTGTTAGTTTCTACCAAATTCTTTCTTATTCAAGGATCAGGTTTTGTTATGATACCAGATTCTTCCCATGCATCTGAAAAATTTCTGATGCTAAAGATACAGTCAATATATCTTAAGGAGACAATTGTGAGAGTAAAAATTTTAGAACCTAAGATATATGGAAAGCATTTGAAAGACTAGATTTTTTTAAATGTTAACAAGGATTGCTACGTTTTCATTTTCTAGTGGTCCTTGTAAATTATATAGCCAGATTGACAAAGGGTAGCACTTACAGTGCATTATAACAACAATGATTAATTTTGCCTGTTTTTAGACTATACATCAATGTATTTATATATAGTACATACTTTTCTTGTGTCTGGCTTCTTTCACTCAACAATTCACCAATTTCATGAATTTGTGAAATTAGTTTATACTATTGTGTGTATTTGTAGATTATTCTATATTATTGTGTGTATTTATAGATTATTCACTCTCTCTATTGTAGACCACTGGTTTTTAGGCTTTAGTGTGCTTCAGAAGCATCTGGAGGGCTTGTTAAACCAGATTTCTGAGCTTTACCCCCAGAGTTTCAGTTTCAGTAGAACTGGGGCAAAGTCCAAGCATTTGTCTTTCTAACAAGTCCATGAGTGATACTGAAGCTACTGGCCTGGGGACTACATCTTGAGAACCACTGCTATAGAGAATACCATATGTGAAAATACCATCACTTACTTATCCATGCTACTATTGGTGGATATTTGACTATGGATAGCCTTTTTTTAAGCTGTATTCATTTACTTATCCTTGATTATATCAATTTATTCTAATCATATTATTTAACACCTGTATCAAACATCAATGTACTAGGACCAGAAATATGAAGATTATGGCACCTGCCCCCAGGAATAGGTAGGAATAGGTGGTCTAGTTAGAGACACAGAAAATAAACAGACAATTTCAAAGTAATAATAAATTCCATGATGGGAGTATGCATGTGGTGCTTTGGTAACACAGAGAAGGGAGAAAAAATCACAATGATGGAGATGGTGGAAAAATATCTTAGCTGAAATAACCACTGAGCTGAATTTGGAGTTGGAGTGTAAGCTATGGGGGAAAGATAATTTAGGCAGAGGGAAGCTTTGTGGAAGCTTAGGTGGGTGATTGGTAGGCCACATTTAGGGAATTGCAGCAGTTCCATATGGCAGGAACATAGAGATAGTCAAAAGAGAGAGAGAAAAAAAAGGAATATGTCTTGAAATGACCAATTTAGTAGACTGGAAGTACAGCATTTGGTATATGAATATGCTTCATAATCTAAATTTACATGAAACTAATGACGAGTATAGATATGCCTTACTTTGAGCCCATATAAATAAATCTAACTCCTTCTCATTAAAAAAGATGATCAGTTAGATTTCTAAGTATTCCTCTGCTACATTTAAAATGAGAAACAAATTTGCTTTCCAAAATGGATTTGTATGTCATTTTTTAAAACAAGATGCACATTATCTTACCTTTCTAAAACACACTGTGTAAGTGTATATAGGATAATAATAATATAGTATTTACTGAATGGTAAGCACTAAACTCATTTAATCCTACCTAAAATCCCATGAGACATTTATTATTATTATCATCTCTATTAAACAGATGAGAAGATAAAGTATGGAAAGTTTAAGTAATTTGGCAAAGGTCCTTCAATAAATGACTAATTTCAAACTAATTCCAAGACCATTCCCTTAATCACCACGTCTCTTCCCCTTGCTGTTCCATAGTAAGCATGGTAAGCTAGAGATGTGGTTTAGATTTATGAGATGATCATCTGGACAGGATCTACAGGGCTCAATCACTGAAGGAATCCCAACCGTGACTTCATAGAGCCAATAGGCAAGACAGATATAAACACAAGAGTGTGCCATAAAGTATTACAGGCAACATTTGGGCACAAATGAGTCAGAGCTCAATTCTAGTTGATGAAAGCAGTGGAAGTATACAGAAATAATTCCAAAAGAAAAGGCTTGAGTCCCCCAATCCATGTAGGTGTTTGGGAAACAAGTGGAAAAGGCCTCTAGGCAGGGGAAACATTTTGAACAAAAGTATTGTATGTTCTGGAAACTGAAAATATTTCCATCTGGTTTAGGCTTAGGCTGAATATGGAGGAGCTGCATAAATGAAACTGGAAAGGTGAGTAAGATTACCTAATGAGGGACCTTATATGATATATGAAGTCATGGGGTAATTTATAATAATGAGGAGGGAAAGGTTATCAGGGAGTCATATAACCAGATTTGCCTTTTTAAAGATCACTGAGAAGGTAGTAGAAGGATGGATTGGAAGAGGGCAGGGAGACCATCTAAGAATTATCATTGTAATTTAAGCCTTTAGTATTCAGAATCAATAGATATATTTTTCCAAATTTCTGGTCAGAATACACTAAGTGATTGATATATTTTCAGTTAAGCATTCTTAAGCACAGTACAGTGTTAATCTTTCTATGCCTATCATGTTTATTACCTATAAAAGACAATGATAAAAATGTCATTCCACTGCATTTCCTCACTTGAAATCACAATGTCACCAAAAAGAAAAATTATACAATAGACTAGAGCTACAAAAAATGTTGTAAAATTACAGGCTTAAATAAATTGAACTAAATATAAAGAAATTATTTCAACTTGATTAATTTGCTCTCAGATTACAGAGCACTTTTAAAGGAGAAGGTCTAGGTAGTCAAGAAATAAAAGTAATGATGTTTTATTGATTATGGCCAATTAAAGGGCCATTACTAGATGCTGAATCCCTGTGGGCAGAATTTTTAAAACTTCAGATATATGAATACTAATTACAACCATGGTGATAATAATATTGGTAAGTGCCATCCATTAAGTCCCCACTATAAAGTTGTTGTTTCACGTATATTATGTCATTTAAGCCATATAAATATACCAGCTCTGTGAAGCAGATGTCATTATTTCCACTTTAGAATAGGAAAATTGAGACTTAAATAATTTATTCAAGATAATGTAGTAAGTGATAAAGCATGGGTTTAAATCTCAAATAAATGTTACATAGGAACTCATGTCCTTAACTGTTAAATTTCTACTATCTATCCCTCCCTTAGATTGCTACATGGTAGAAAGTCAATGTTTAATGAATGTCTGCCTTGAAAATACTTAAAAATAACAATACATGGTAACAAAAATTTATAAGCCCTAAAGGACTTGTTTTAACAGTAGAGAATAGATGGGAATAATATGTAATTAACTGAATGATATCCTATGCATAAAGAGATGAATATAAATTTTGGAAATTCAAACCTAAAGGGGTAGACAAAAATATGTAGTATATGGAGCTGATTTTCAGACAGTTGGAAAACTAAGGCTAAAAGGAAAGAAAAATGTAATGGTAATGTGCACAGGAAAGACAAGGACGAGAGAGAAGTAATAAGAAGAGGAAGATTTGTGTTTGGTGGGGACTGTGACATTCCATCAACAGTTGCCTTAGGTGCTATTCACCATTAGAGAGAAGATCCCTCACATAACCTAACAAACTGAAAGTATTCCACCACTTCAGAATTTATGTATTATTTAAGCAGCAGTTTTTAAAAGTTGAAGTCATGGGTGATTAAGTTTAGTTTCTCAGTATTATTCAGGGTATGCTAACTGATGTAACAAACTATTTCTAAATCTAAATGGTACAAACAACCAAAGTTTAATTCTTGCTCATCTTATATTATATAGGCATGGGGGTTGAGGAGAACTCTGTCCCATACAGTTATTCAGTGATCCAGGCTTATTCTGTTTACTGTAATCACTATTCCCTAGGACTTCAAAAGCCTGCAGTGGATCCTCTACATCCTGTCAACAGTTTAAGAGAAAATAAAAGAGATTGAGGACACTCATGTAAGATTTTGGTGGCCACATATGGAGGTGATATGCATTCTGCTCATACTCCAATTGGCCACACTCAGTCCTATGGCTCACCTAATTGTAGGAGAACTCTCGTAGTAGCTTAGCAGATGTTAAAAAATAAGAGAACAAAGATCAGTGAACAATTAGTCAGTTCCACCCTCCCCAATTATATTGCTAATTCCTAAGGGATATAAATAGTGTTTTATAATCATTTATATGCCTAGTAACACCTAATAGAATTTCTGGCATATGATAGTCTGTCAACTCATTGCAAAATGAGCGTATAAACTTTCTAGCTCATTCCTTAGCTTCGAGGCTATTTAAAGACCTTCATAGGTCCTAGGCACTCTTACTTTAGAGGCCCAAACCTGAGTAATATCAAAATAACAACATATACTCAGATGCCATTTAAATATAATTCTATTGGCAAGATTAGAATAACATTTAAAATATGATTTTGAAATTATTTGACTACTATTGAATGACAGAATTGATCAGAAATAAATGTATTGCATTGAAGAAGAGAAGGATATCAAGGCTTGCTACGTAAAATAAAATGCATTATTAGTAAATTCGATGAAAAATTTTATAGGTTGGAAATATGTTGTTAACACCATACAAAATGTGGAGAAAAAAATGGAAAATGTAGTGTTCTTGCCTTTGAAAGAAGAGTAAGCCAAGAACACAGTTGGATTTTGACCCAATAGAGGACAAGATCTAAGAGTAAGCTACACAATACCCCTTCTGATTAACTTAGTAATTATTGGGGGAACCCCACCCCCGATATTCAACGTGGGTTCTTTTCTATTTCCACAAGCATCAGCTGGTCTGAGAAATAAAGGAAAAGAGTACAAAAGAGAGAAATTTTAAAGCTGGGTGTCCAGGGGAGACATCACATGTTGGCAGGTTCCGTGATGCACCCTGAGCCGTAAAACCAAGTTTTTCTTAGTGAATTTCTAAAGGGGAGGGAGTGTTCAAATAGGGTGTGGGTCATAGAGATCACATGCTTCACAAGGTAATAAAATATCACAAAGCAAATGGAGGCAGGGCGAGATCACAGTACCACAGGATGGGGCGAAATTAAAATTGCTAATGAAGTTTCAGGCATGCATTGTCATTGATAACATCTTATCAGGAGACAGGGTTTGAGAGCAGACAACCGGTCTGACCAAAATTGATTAGGCAAGAATTTTCTCGTCCTAATAAGCCTGGGAGCACTACAGGAGACCAGGGCTTATTTCATCCCTTCGTCTTCAGCCATAAAAGACAGCCACCCCCAAAGTGGCCATTTCAGAGGCCTACCCTCAGGGGCCATTCTCTTTCTCAAGGATGTTCCTTGCTGAGAAAAATAATTCAGTAATAGTTCTCCTATTTGCTTTTGAAAGAAGAGATATATGGCTCTGTTCTGCCCAGCTCACCGGCAGACATAGTTTAAGGTTATCTCCCTTGTTCCCTGAACATTGCTGTTATCCTGTTCTTTTTTCAAAGTGCCCAGATTTCATATTGTTCAAACACACATGCTCTACAAACAATTTTTGCAGTTAATGCAATCATCACAGGGTCCTGAGGTGACATACATCCTCCTCAGCTTACAAAGATGACGAAATTAAAAGATTTAAGTAAAGACAGGCATAGGAAATCACAAGGGTATTGATTGGGGAAGTGATAAGTGTCCATGAAATCTTCACAATTTATGTTCAGAGATTGCAGTAAAGACAGCCATAAGAAATTATAAAAGGATGAATTTGGAGAACTAAAAAGTGTCCATGAAATCTTCACAATTTATGTTCTTCTGCCATGGCTTCAGCCGGTTCCTCCATTCGGGGTCCCTGACTTCCCACAAGTAATTATACCCTATATCATAACACTTTTATAAAGAGAAATGACCTTATGAAAATAAATTAGTAAGTAGATGTGGAATCACACATGAACCACTCCCCAGCTCCAACCTGGCAGGAAGATCTTTGGATCTGTGGACGAGTTTTGGCAGCAATGGATTAGAGTAAGAATTTGGGACATATAGGGGCTAAATTAGGACTTGTGGGCTTGGAAACTTGGTGGCTAGATATGTATTTTCTAATGACTTGGCTATGCATAAATGAAATGTTTATCCATGGTACCTCACATATCTTAACTGATAACATCATTGTATAGCAGGAAACCCCAAAGGAGGTAGTAGAAGACAGTCAAGAGTTTTAAGTAACTCATTTAAATAAAATCAGTTTTGGCTGGGCATGGTGGCTCACACCTGTAATCCCAGCACTGCAAGAGGCCCAGGCAGGCGGGTCACTTGAGCCCAGGAGTTCCAGACCAGCCTGGGCAACATGGTGAAACTCTGTCTTTACAAAAAATGTAAAAATTAGCCAGGCATGGTGGCCTGCACCTATAGTCCCAGCTACTGGGGAGGCTAAGGCAGGAGGATTCCTTGAGTGCAGGAAGGTGGAGGTTGCAGTGAGGCAAGATTGAGCCGCTGTACTTCAGCCTGTGTGACAGAGTGAGACCTTATCTCAAAAAATAAAAATAAGATCAGTTTTTATTTCTTCACAATAATTATACATATGAGGTGGAGCTGGAGGTCATTATCAAACTAACACAGGACTGGAAAACCAAATGCTGCATGTTCTCACTTATAATGAGAGAGCTAAATAACAGGAGCTAAATGATGACACATAGAGGGGAACAACACACACTGGGGCCTTTCAGGGGGAGGAGAGTGGGAGGAGGGAGAGGATCAGGAAAAAACTAATGGGTACTAAGCTTAATACCTGGGTGATGAAATAATCTGTACAACAAACCCCTATGACACAACTTTACCTGTGTAACAAAGCTGCACTTGTACCTCTCAATTTAAAATAAAGGTTAAACAAAAAGAGAAACCTAATAAGAGGTTGCACTAGTTACAAAATGAGAAAGTCTAACTTCAAAATTGTTTTCAAGTATAAAGACAATGTTTGTGATACTAAGAATGAGGTTGACAAGTTATAAGTTATTTAAATATTTAATTGAATGTTTATTGATTTAGACTTTGGTGCTTTTTGTATTTTGAAGCCAATTTACATATGTTTTTCATGTCTCCAGTGTTTGTATAAGCCCCTGAAAAGCTCACAGGCCCTGGGCTTTGTGCCTATATTGTGAAAAAGAACAAATGGTCATTCTCAGCACTTGGCAACTGGGTTTGCACTGGAGCATGGCATAGGAGGATAGACCCATTCCTTCTCCTGTACATGGAAATCCCAGGCATTCTTGCCGAGGCTTTTGAGAGATGTTTAAATTCTACAAATATATTAACATTTTACCAGATGCAAGATCCTGTTCTGGTTGTTTGTAGAAGCCCTTACCTTCAAGGGCTTTACATTTAGCAGCCAGTAATTATTTTTGCCTGAATCAACTTTTTACATATATTACGAAAGTAGAAATGTTATTTTCTAACTCCATAGTTTCCTCTATATTTGTTTGCTGGCATTCTATTATAAGGAACAGTTTTTCCTTCTCTCTATAGATCTACTTGTCATCATCTATCTATTGATATATATAATCTGTGTGTATATAAATGCATAAAATAAGTATGTAGTCATGGATTCTTAAATTACTCAATGAGTTATTGTCTGTTTATTTTGATGCTTATATTGTCCCAGATGTAACCAGGGGTGCCTCTTTAAGGTGGCTGCTGGGTACCTTTGTCTTGTCCCCATATGAGTACTTTTTGATTTTCCAAGGAGCTCTAGATCTTTTTGTTGTAGTAGTTAGAAATAGATTTGGGTGCTAGTAGTGCTCCTAGTTAATGGTTTTTATTGTTTCCTTTAAATAAAGAAAGCTGGGACACACACACACAAATTTATATTGAGATTTCCCATTATATCCCAAACTTCACAGAATTCTTCATTTACTGTCTATATTCCCTTTGTTTTATCCTTCTACAGTGAAACACTTGGTTCTTAAGAATATCAGTATGTTTACTTAGTTACTTAGTTCCACAATATGCAAAAAATTCTCAGAAGTACTATACCTCTAAAAAATCAAATTTATTAAGAAGAGTTCAATAGTTGTGTCCATTTTTATTTTCTTTAGATTAAGAATAAATAGTGAAACTACTATTCATGAAAGTTACTCAGATTAATTGCATTTTGTTTGTTGAATCCTCATGCAGGCTCACTACCAAATTTTGAGGTCTCAATAAATCTAACTCTTTTTAAGCTTAAATGTCACATACTAATGCTGCCTTCCCAAACTCTCCATGTTAGGTTAGGTCCATCTGTTAGATGGTCTCATAGCATCCATTGCTTTTCCATACAGAACTCTTCCTTTTCTTGTTTAAAATTTTATAATTTTTTATTTTCTATTTTTTATTATGCTTTAAGTTCTTGGATACATGTGCAGAACATGCAGGTTTGTTATATAAGTATACATGTGCCTTGGTGGTTTGCTGCACCCATCAACCCATCATGTAGGTTCTAAGCCCCCCATGCATTAGGTATTTATCCTAATGCTATCCCTCCCCTTACCCCCCACCCTCTAGCAGGCCCTGGTGTGTGATGTTCCCCTTCCTGTGTCTGTGTGTTCTCATTGTTCAATTCCCACTTATGAGCGAGAACATGCGGTGGTTTTCTGTTCCTGTGTTAGTTTGTTGAGAATGATGGTTTCTAGCTTCATCCATGTCCTTGCAAAGGACATGAACTCATTTTTTAAATGGCTATATAGTATTCTGTGGTGTATATGTGCCACATTTTCTTTATCCAGTCTATAATTGATGGGCATTTGTGTTGGTTCCGAGTCTTTGCTATTGTAAATAATGCTGAAATAAACATGCGTGTTCATGTATCTTTTTAGTAGAATGATATATAATCCTTGAAATTAAGGCAGAAATAAATAAGTTATTTGAAACCAGTAAGAACAAAGACACAATGTACCAGAATCTCTGGGACACAGCTAAAGCAGTGTTTAGAGGGAAATTTATAGCCCTAAATATATAGCCCACATCAGAAAGTGGGAAAGATCTAAAATCAACACCCTAACATCACAATTAGAAGAATTTTTCCTTTTCAATCTTCATCAGCGTTTGCTGTTTCCCCTAGTACACAGTAGTTTCAAAAGGGCAGAGATCAATGTCTGCCTTGTCCCCTCTTTTTGCCCTCTGAACACATAAGAAAATATTAAAATTTTTGTTGAATAAATGAATTGTTTCTAATAGTTGATACAGGAACTTAGAAAAAAAGAAAAATTATAAGAGTTCATTTCTTACCTTTATTGCTGCTCTGACTATTCCACCCTTTTCCTTTCCTCTTCTGCAGGCAAAAGATATTGTTTTAAATTTAGTTGAAAAGTATTTTTTAAGAAACATTTATTAAGCATCTACTGTGCATTTCCTGGGCACTGAAATACAGACAGAGATCATTCAGAGGATTAAAATCTGGTGCAAACATGTGTTGTCTAGGGACATAAGGAATCTTTTGAGATTGCTTAAGGCCCCAGAAGGATTTAGGCAGATGTGTTTCTACATTTGTCTGCTTAAAGGGTCATGCTTTTGTTTGACTGATGATCAGTACATTTTCATTTTCATTTTTAAAGATAGTTCTGTCAAATTTGCTCTCTCTTCAGTGGCTAAGTTTAAAAATAAAACTTCTCACTTGAGTAGCCTATGAATTAGGTTCTGTGTAGAAGTGCAAAAACCCATTACTGACAGTGGTACAGTGTAAATAAATGTAAATATTTTTCTTAAGGTGGGTCTTGAGCTATGTGACATCTAATTTGTACCTTCCAAATGAAAACCATGTAGCCAATGATTGAATTAATTTTTTTCATTATGTCTTACAAAAAAGTGAAGAGAAAACAAAGCAGTTTGAACAATGGTGAGAAACTCTTCAAAAGGAATTTAGATGAAGTAGGAAAAAAATTGATACATCATGATTTCTGTCACATGCTTTTCTTTTCTCTGTTGCTGCTAGACTCCAGGAACACTGCAGCATCTTTCTTTATGCCCTAAATCAGATCATTGCTTATTTCTGTTGAATTCTCAATATGCAGTTGAATAAAACTATGTTTGTAAGTCTCATTTTCTTCATCACTAAAATGATGGTGCATTTTCAATATATTTGTTGAAGATTTAAAATTGTGTACAACAATGTTATTACACTGTGCCTGATGCACACTGAGTATAAGTAATTTATAGTCATTATATGGATTCTTTATCTGCTGTGCACAGACAATTATTGAGTATCTATTATGTGTTTTATGAACCAGGTGAGATTAATTAATGATTAGATACAGTCTCTGTCCCATATTAGGGCATGGCAGAGGCAGAATAAGAAAGGACTAACCTGAAATTACTCTTAGCAGTGAGGTAGAGAGAAGGCCATCCAAAGCTGTTGAGGAGACAGCAGAACATGGCACCACAGTTCTAGCAAAGTCCTCTGGAGAATGCAGTGTATAAGGGATTCGATGTGGCTAAAACTTGGGATACAAAAGAGAGGGCAGAGCCTACAAACTCCAGGAATGGGTGCTATTTTTAGAGTGAAGCCTGTAATTCAAGCCAGTCAGATCTTTCCACAGTCACAAAAGTCAGCAGTCATTGTACTAGGCCTCAAGACAAGACTCAGGTCCCTGGTAGAGATGGGCATGAAAAATGCAGGCCTTGGTCCTACACAGCCTGAGATCCTCAACCCGTTCATTAAGAGAGTTTCAGTAAACAGGAAACAGAAGAGCTAGTTAGCAGAACTGGAATATAGAGAAGGGACTAAATCCTGAGAATTAAGTAGAAGATTTTCTTCAAGGATGAACCAAGACTACAGTTAAAGAAGTAATAAGTATGATTGGATGGTGACATAATACAAAGAATTGGGTTATAAAGACTCACATGAATCTGAGATTTGGCCTAGGAACAAGCTTTATTCATGATTTCAGGGATACAAATTATCATGAGACATAGTGAAGCAGGAGAAATCTGGAATAGTCAGTGAACCTTACTACGTTCTTTTCTTGCTGCATCAGGATGTGCTCAGGGCCCAGATTAATATATAAGATCTCTAATGAGTTATGCAATTAATAAATTTATGGAGGAACAGCTGTTTGGGCCATGAAACATCTCCACTTTATACTCAGTAACATACTTTATATGACATTTTCCAGGATTTCATGTCTATAAATCCATAGATTCCAGGTATGCTTACCTTAAATAATCTTATAACAGGTATAACCTGCTATAGATGAGGACTCTGCTGCTAGGAAATGCCAATTATTTTGTCTGCTGGGAGGTATTATCCTTAGCTAATTTACATGGCTGTTTGACCGGGTCAGCTTTTTTTCTTTTACCCCTGGAGGTGTCTTGTACATTGGAGAGAATGACTTGACCATCTTCTGTTTTAACTGTTTACTTCCCAGATAGCAAGCCCCAAAGGGTTGGCATTGAGTCAAATTCCCTCCTTCCTGAAATTTGGATTAATTTTGGAACTTAAGAACTAGCAAGTGGAAGGAATACAGAACTGGGGAGATCTCAAGGGACTTATATGCTTGTCCTATACTCAATTAGTGATTAAGCATACTTTGTATCATTAAGGTTTAAAAGAGATAGACATATGATAGATAATAGATAAAAAATGCCTTGAGTATATGGAAAAATGGAGGTCAAGTTAGTTTGTGCAACCAGAGCAGATTTTGTAGCCTTTTATATTTTCCTTCTCTTTTAATTTTGCCCTTTCTCGCAGCCTATGATGTAATGAGAGTGGTGTCTGCAGTCCACAAATGGGTGAAGTTTTACCCATAAAATCAAGGCTCACCCACCCAAAGTCCAAAATAGAAGTATGAAAGGTAAAAGAGGAATTAACTGTAAGAGAGGATATTAACAGGTAGGTGGTTTTTGGGTCTTGAACAATCTTGACTTGATTTATCATTGATATGTAGCTCATTGTCAAGCCTGGAGACTTTTCCTAGTAACGTCTCACACCAGCTGAAGATAATTTTTGGAATGATCATGGCTCCTCAGTCATGGTTTCTCTTGAACTATAAGACACTCAAACTAAAGTAATCAAATTAATTTCCTTCTATGTTTATCATTGAGGTTTCCTTCTTGTCCTTTCTTTGCCTGTAATTAACAACTGAATAAGAACTGGAGATCCTGCAGTTCACCTTAATGAAAAAGGTGCAGAAAGGGAGGAAATCTAGGCAAGAAAAAATTGATTATGTCATTAACTGACAATTATGCTATGAGCCTGCCTGGCTTTGCATCTTCCAGCATGATGGGCTTTGGTATCCTGTGCCAAAATACTGAACAGAACTTTTAAAAATAGGCCATCAGATATTTAGAGCTGATGATATTAAGGCTGAGGAAGTGTTCATGGGAGGATTATACAGCTTCTCTGAGTCTTCTGGTAAATAATGTGAACAATGAATCATCCATTACTTTGCAACACTTTGTCTACTGTTGCTGTAAAGTATTAGTTAAATCCATGTTATTGTTTTCTACATTTCTTTGATTGTATTTGTCTTGCCAAATGAATTTTAAGTTTCTAGAGTACACAAGTAGTATAGGTGCTCAATACATGTTTCTTGATTTAATTTGAAGATCTAAGGAACCTTGGGAAAAGACTTGAAAAATTAGTCTCTATGATATGCCATCTCTACTAAGGCACCTTTAAGAGTCTGTAAAGACAGGTCAAATACAATTGTAAAAGATAATTTAAATTTCCTATTGGTGGGTATTCATTATTTCCAGTTTCATTTTATGAGATTTTATAATAGTACAAAAATTACACTAGGCTTAAACAGAAAGAAAGATAAAGAACATTATATGTCATTGAAAGAGAATTAAACTGTAATAAAATAAAAGTTCTTGAGTACGGTTTGAAATAGATTTTAAGAGAATGGTTAAAAAATTTGCTGATCTTTTAATAGGTTTTAATTTTTTATTCCTAATCTATTGTTGTAAATAGTACCAGGAAAATCTTAGGTACCTCCCCATATTACTAATACTACCTATATGAGTCAAGTTTCAGTTTGACAAATAGATATGAATAAGTACATCCAATGGGGTCTCATAGTGAATGAATCTCAGAAGTTTGTCCAGAGGCTTCCGCTAGCTTCCTGCATCCGCTTGTGCTGCCACTAGAGACTACTGGCTTCTTCCGTTTCACCTTCCAAATAAGCCATAGTGCTTCTCATCATCAGAATTTTACTCAGATGGTTCAGGATTCTGGGAAACACAGTTCTGACTTTTCTGACTTCTTACTGTGATGTAGAGGCAATGTGGAGAGGTGCTGGCAACAATGCCCAGTAGACCACAGATTACCTTGCACACTATCTGTTCATCATTCAAATGTTTTTGAAAGTAGTTTTAATACACAATTTTATGTAAGTATTTATCTGTTCACCTCAAAGATACAATAAACATCCTCTTCAGATAGAAAACAGGCACTTTTAGATATAGATTCAAGGATATAGATTCAAAATGGCTTTGTCTCACAGTTGGGAGTAGCACTCTGGGGAAATATAGTACTTTTTTTCCCTTTCTATATCAGAGCCAGTGCTGACACTATGGAACACCTTCAGAGAGCACTCTTTGCTTTTTGCTTCATGCTCTGAGAGTTTCATGAACTGTGGTGAACTATGTTTTATTATGTTTTGTTGTGACAAACACGACTGCAGGACCACAATGGAAGGGCCAACTTTTTTACCTTTTCTTTGTTAGGAAAAAGTTTAAGAACGAGAGATATAAATAGGCACTTACTTCAATTAGCAATGCCATTGTTGAGTCAAGGATGTTTAGAAAACAAAATTTATGGTTCATTTGTGAACTTCTTTTAACAGTGTACTTATTATGATGGATATAATTATTTTTGACTTTTAGAACTCTTAATATGCCAGGAAAAGTGTAATTTGTGTGTAATTTAAAAAATGATGCTCTGTATCAGGTATTAATATTTTCACTTTATAGATAACGAAAATTGAGGTTAACGTCACAGACAATAAGCGATATATCCTGGAAAAGAACCTGCAGGGCTCCTGCTTTTAACCAATTGCATGAGCATTTATAGTTAAGAGGAAACATACAGAAAGCTAGTCTAAACTGCATTTTTTATTTCAGTAAACTAAAAGCTAAAGAGCCAAAGTATCGTGCCTTTGGTTATACTGCTAACAGGAGAGTTGTAGGTATGACCCAGGTACAATAGCCAGGCTAGGATAAGCCAGGCTGCAGTAACAAACAGCCTGACATCTTAGTGGCTTTAATACAACAAAGGTTTGTTTCTTTCTTTTATAAAGTCTAGTAGGGGTCAGGCAGTCCTACCCTATGGAACATGGTATTTATTCTCCACCTGCTTTAAAATGCCTCAGATGGAAGTGATGCATTAGATTCCACTGGAGAGAATTAATCAAATTATCTTGGCTGGGCACAGTGGCTCACACCTGTAATCCCAGCACTTTGGGAGGCTGAGGTGAGTGGACCACCTGAGGTCAGGAGTTCAAGATCAGCCTGGCCAACATGGTGAAACCCTGTCTCTACGAAAATTAGTGGGCGTGGTGGCACACACCTGTAACCCCAGCTACTTGAGAGGCTGAGGTGTGAGAATCTCTTGAACCTGGGAGGTGGAGGTTGCTGTGAGCTGAAACTGCACTATTGCACTTCAGCCTGGGTGACAGAGTGAGGCTCCATCTCAAAAAAAAAAAAAAAAAAAAAAAAAAAAGTCTTAACCTAACTATCAGGACAGCAGGGAAAATGTGGTCTTCCTACAGATGTGAACACACAACATCATCCCTGCTATAGCAGGAGTCCTGATACCCAGTCCCATGCTTGTATCATGACACTAGTCTTCTCCTCCCTGTAGACGCTCTTCAGCTTTGACATTGGTTTGATAGTCAAGGTGTATTGTATATTTATATCTATAAAACTGCTCATTCTGGGTTTCTTCTTACTTTAAAAATATTAATTGGCTGCTTATAATGGGGGTGATTTTTTTTTTTTTACACATTTCCACTTGACACAAGTAAAACATATGCAACATTCAACCTAATAAGTTAATTTATTCAAAATAGATGGGGGAGTCATCAGGCCTCAGAAACAGCTGAGGTTTCAAATTTATTTTTTTCTAGTTTTACAATGCAAATGGGCATGTACATATTTCATATCCCCACTTTCTCTTGAAAAATGTCACTTTGTAGCTCTGGCTACACAATCTTAGATGAAATATCTCTGAAAATATGTCATTGTAACACAGATGAGAATTTAACCAAGAATTGATATTCCCTATGTTACTCTTCAGAAAAAAACTACAACAAAAGCTGAACAATATATTTAGTATATGAAGTATAATGAATAGAAGACACATCATAATGCAAATAACTCAAATATATATTGCATAATAACTAAAAATAAAGGAGAAGATGTTGGCCATGCTCTACACTGATACCCAAGGATCATAAAATATGGTTGGACAGTTAAATATTATGAAACAATGGAGGCATCAAAGGGGTTAACTCAGCAGGCTTGTGGTATTCCAACCCTTCATATTTTAAATAAAACACTGTCCCTCAACTGGTTAATGGAAGATAAACTCTGAGGCTTTAGACTGTCTTGCCTGATAAGAGTGTCTTTATGTACAGGAGGCCTTGAACCACAACAGAGAGTTTATGTTAACAATGAGATTTGTGGTGAATATCTGTATTTTTTTTCTTTTTCTTTTTCCCAAATGGCTGTTGAATGTATTTGCTTGATCAATAATGGTCCTGGAAAAAGTTAGTTAACCAATGCTGAGACATTTGTAATGAAATACTAATTTTAAAAATCCATGACACTTTGATAGAAATTAGAGTTTATACAAACAAAAAAGGCACCTTCGATATTGCCAGCAGCTGTAAAGTGAATGTACTGAGACAGACAGGACAGAAAGAAGGCATTTGCGCATTTATATCTGATACCCAACCATACTTTCGGTCACCAGAATATCTTCTTTCCAGATTAAAAAAAAATAGTATGCTGATTTCTATAACAAAGCTTTTATTCGTACAAAAATCAAGCAATGGTCAATGAGTCACAGCAGTACAATAGGTAGAGGTTTAAAAACTGCATCAAACAGGCGCTGAAAATAAATACTAGCTAAGAGGAGGAGGAGAGAGCTTTCCTGTGGGGTTTGTTTTTTCCCCCTTGAGTGCATGTGGGGTTTGTCTTCCAAGCCACGAGCCTGGCCTGTCTTGTGGTGCTATTCACTCAACAGAGTGTGACTGCAGCACATTGCCTCCAGGGTCCGGCCTCTCAGAAGCCTGAGAGCATCCATCTCGTCAGATGGACCAGAAACAAGAAAGTGGGGTGGGGTGAATCACAGCTATCACTCAAAGGAAAGGAATATTTTTCTATTGCTCAATCTTGTCAATTGGGAGTGCACCAGCAGATTCATTGAGACAATATGGATAATTTCAAACTTTTGCTTAAAAGCATGTATGTGGCTTATTCAGAAAAGGAGACGTGTACATTCTAGCCCAAGCAAGCAATCAGAGTCATTCTGTTTTTAAGGAAGGTCAGTCGTTTAAAAGGTTTCTAGTTTGAGCAACATCTTCTGTGAATCCTCTGTGGATGCACCAGGCCAAGGTGACTACCTTTGACCAACTCAGTGAGAAGGCCTTTGCTGGTCCCTGCAGTGAGGAACCGGTGGGAACGGGCGGCCTCTTCCCCACCGGCCTGTGTTGCTGGGGGCGGGTGGGCAGGCTCCACAGGCAGCCTCTGTCTGTGGCCAGACTAGGCCGTCCCGGTGACTCGGGCTTACTGACTGTGGTTCAGAACTGCAGAAGGAGAGAGTCAGGAGGGCGGGCCAGGGAACACACACCAGGCACCGCTCTGGCCAGTCAGAGAACACGAGGCAGTTCCCCCACAGGAATTTGCACCGAGAAGGTGTGGAAGGCACAAGCAAGTGTGAAGGTACCAGAGATCCCAGAGGGCGCAGCTTGCATCGGCCACAGCAGGTGCAGCGCTGATCTGGTGCGGTTCCCCCCTTGAATGAGAAAGAGATCCTGATTCTGCTGTGATAAAGATTTCTGATTTAAAAAGAAACCACTCAAGGGTTAAAACAATTATTTTAAATTAACAAAGAAAATTAATCTCCAAATAAACTGACACTATCTGGAAAACTCATCTGTCCCTAAAGTCCACAATGCTTCCACTGCTTCGTCCTGTTATGGAACCTGAGCCTGACGCGAAGGAGTCAGACGTGTGACAGAGGAAGAGTCTGAGAAGAGAAGACACCTTTACAGAATGTACGGCAAGAAAGCCAGCCTGGCCCCCGGGTTACAGTAAGATGCACAGGTCCTTTCAGTTTCGCAGACTCCAGACAGCCACGCAGGCTGCTCAGATGGACGTCTCCCTCCTGTCCCTGCTGGGTGATGGCTTCACCAGCTCCTTGCCTGCCTTTGGCTGCCGTTTAGCCTCTTTTGGCCAGAGGCCACCATCTCTGAGCAGCTGGACAGCACCCCGCGCCACTCAGGCTCCTGGTCCTCCTGGTCCTCCTGCACCTGCTGCTCGGCCTTGGGTCCCTGCATCTGGAGCAGCTGGAGCTGCACGTGCAGCTCCATGATGACCTTGCGCTCCTCTTGAATTGCTTGATTCAAATGATTGTTCTTTGTTTCCAGCTCTTTGTTCTGTCTCTGTAAATATTCCAGAATAATCTGCAGCTCCTCCTCATCCTCACTCTATCTCTCGCTCTCGGAGGAGTACTCCTCAGTCTCACTTCAGCCGTGCTGCTGGCGACTGAATTTCAGCAATCTCGACTCTGAGGCGTCCCTCAGACGTCTTTTCTTTTTCTGAGGAAATCTGCCTGCCTAGAAACTGCTCTATGGTCAGGAGCTCCTCCTGTTCAGTCAGAATCCCATTCTCCCAAGCAAGGAGAATATTTATAAATTCTTAATTTTCATTCATCTCTTCTTTGGAAACACCCTCTTTTCAAAGACTGGCTATCTCTTGTGCAATCTTGGTTTCACACTCCTGTCTTTAAACTTCTCTCAGTTTTCTTTTGAGAGCTGTCAAAATTCTTTGGACTTTCCATAATCTTTCTTCTTTAGATAAATCCTTTTTCCCACCCTGCAGATATTGATATAAACAATTCAAAAGAAAACCCTGTCTCCTCATCTCCTCCTTGATGCCTGCCTGGGTCTCTGGCAGCATGGGCATTGTGGCCATGTTAGACCATCGCAGAGGTTTTGTCACTTGCTTTAGTACAGCATTTCCAAAGAGTTCTTGCACATGTGTGAAAAACACATGCAGGACTCCATTGCTGATCTGCACAGTTGGGCTGAGCACTATAGAAATGTTCTGTATATTCATTTTTGTTTCCAGTTCATTTGTGATGACATGGTCCATGTGCACAATGAGCCAAGAAATCAGAAGATAGTTATATTCTGGCAGTTATTTGAGTAAACGCTGGTATTCATGAACTTTCTCAGTCTCTGTGGTCCTCCTACAAGCTTCTTCAAATCTCAGCATAAGCTCTTTAGTAAAGCAAGTTCTCTGGAAGTTCTCACAAATACTGCTTCAGCAAACTGGCTACAGTGTTAGGCTCATATTCTTCCAAGCTGGTAGACTCCTCCTGGTCATAGGCTTCTTTTAGCTCATCCACCTTTGACTTAATTCCTGATACTCTGTAGATACCTTCGCATTTCATGCCATACATCTCTAAGCAATCTGTACATTCACGGAAAACGACCAGCAGCCAAATGCCATCATACATCATGGTCCTCTCTATTGCATCAGCCAAAGGAATTCCAAAAATGGGTTTGAGATTTGGAACATCAATCGGAGGCACCTCTGGCTCCTGAATTGGCTTTTTCTTTTTCTTCTTTTCCTTCCACTGTTTAGCAACATCAGCTCCTGTCAAGTCTTTTGACTTCTTCTCTTTATGTTTTTCTTCTTTGTGCTTTTCTTCTTTATGCTTTTCTTCTTTGGGTTTCTCTTTTCCTTTAAAATCCTCCTCTTTCTTTTTAGAAAAGCTGGGCTTCTTGAAAACGTGGATTCCCTTGGGCCTCTTCATTTTGGAAGGACTTTCTGCCTCATCTCCAGAGCTGTCTTCCTGAAAGGCTGCATAGCCTTCCGTCCTCTTTTCCTTTTTCTTAAATTTTCCTTTTTTTCCCCCATGGTCTTTCTCATCATCAGGCACTATATCAGGAGGCTCATGGAGGATGTCTTGGGGAGGTGAGGGCTGGCCAGTGCAGTACAATCCAGGAAACTTAGTAGGACTGATCTCTTCAGAGCTGGGGGTCTGGGTAAATCTGCTGCCATGCTCCATCCTGTGGTGTTCACTGGGGCTGCTGGTGGGGGGCAGGAAGCACTCGGTCATGCTGATGCCCTGATAGGAAGGGACAAGGTCTTCTCTGTTACCTATCTATCACACTCTGCCTGCTGCACTTCATACCTCCATGACTGACCACACCAAAAAAATCTCTTTGATACTGTGATGGTGAATACTGAGTGTCAACTTGATCGGACTGAAGGACACAAAGTATTTATCCTGGTTGTGTCTGTGAGGGTGTTGTCTAAGGAACTTAACATTTGAGTCAGTGCCCTGGGAAAGGCAGACCCACCTTTAATCTGGTGGGCACAATCTAATTAGCTGCCAGCGAGGCTAGAATATAAGCAGGCAGAGGCTGGGCACAGTGGCTTACGCCTGTAATCCCAGCACTTTGGGAGGTGGAGGCAGGCACTCATGAGGCCAGGAGATCAAGACCATCCTGGCCAATATGATGAAAGCCCGTATCTACTAAAAATACAAAAATTAGCCAGGCATGGCGGTACACACCTGTAGTCCCAGCTACTCAGGAGGCTGAGGCCAGAGAATTGCTTGAACCTGGGAGGCGGAGGTTGCAGTGAGCCGAGATCACGCCACTGCAGACCACGGTCCAGCTTGGGCAACAGAGCGAGACTCTCCATTTCAAAAAAAAAGAAGAAAAAGAAAAAGAATATAAGCAGGCAGAAAAATGTGAAAAGAAATACTGGCCTAGCCTCCCACCCTACGTCTTTCTCCCATGCTGAATGCTTCCTGCCCTCGAACATTGGACTCCAAGTTCTTCAGTTTTGGAACTCAGACTGGCTCTCCTTGCTCCTCAGCCTCTCTCTCTCTCTATATATATATATCTCCCATTAGTTCTGTCCCTCTAGAGAACCCTAATACAGATACTAAGTCTCTAGTGAGCTTCTCTGTTTGGCAATACATTGCACAGATGGTCATACATTGTTGCTGGGAGAATTAAGTACTGTCTATACTACACCACTGTTAAAGAATAGACTCTCATACCTGGTTTCTTCTGGACTCTGCCCTATGTGTCTTTTACTTTTGCTGATTTGTATCTGTATCGTTTCACTTCAGTAAACCACAACCATGAATATAACAGTTTTCTGGGTTCTGTGAGTTCTTCCAGCAAATCATGAAAGCTGAGGGTAGTCTTGATAGACTCAAAAATGTAGGGTGAATAAAATTTCATCAACTGAAAAAACTTTCCAATCCAATTATGAGATGTTGTCATAATATTTCAAATATTTGCTTACTGTTTAAAAACCTTTAAAAACTTCAAGTTTAAAAAACTTTCCCATATTTGTACTATTTGCTATATAATTTCAGAAGAGGTAAAAATCACTTTAAGTTATAGAGGTCAAGAAGGGTTTTATGGAAGAGTCTGGACATTGAGCTGGTTTTCAAAAGGCACAGGAGAGGAGAAAAGACAGAGCAGGGTGAGAAAAATGTCCTCCAGGGTCAGAGGGCAGTAAATAGAACACTTTGGGTGAAGTGTGAATTTGAGGAAGGAAAGTACAAAGCTAAGATTGGCAATGGAGGCTGCAGCCAAATTATAGAGGGTTTTGATGCTGCTGTTGTTTACCATAAAATTAAAACCCAAACCTTCAGTAAATTTAAGCTAATTAAATTTCAGAAAGTTTCTGTTTGGGGATGACCCCCTATAGAGGGTTTCCATATGTTCCTAAATTCTAATCAAAAAGTGAGTCTACTGCCAGAAAACGTCACTGTAATAATAACCTTGTGGGGTTCCACACATATCCCCTTTCGGTGATGTCCACATCAAATTTACACAATTTATAACTGCAAAATTGAGTTGTCTTTAGCCAGAAATTGAATGTTCCACCTGTCATCTGAAAATCCAGCTGTGTTCTTTTGGATCATTGTAACATCACAGTAACAAAGGTTTTGCAATCAGAATTTAGCTCACAATTTTGGTAATGATTCATCATGTAAAACTGTCTCCAGCTCAGCCTCCCTGTGGTTTCACTGGTCCTAAAACCCCCAAAACTGCTGTTGTCTTGAAGACATGTAGCCCTAAATACATACTGTTATCGTCAGGAGTCGGGGAAGATGAGGTTGCAGTGGATGGAATTTATAAAGAGAAGGTGTCAGGTTTATCCAAAGGTGTCAATTATAGAGGGGCATGAAACTTTGTATGGGTGTTCAATAGTTATAACCGTGGGTAAACCACCATACATCATTTTCACAACAGAATATTATACAAACCAGCCCACTTCCTTTCCCCCCAGCCCTATAAAGACAACGTTTTAAGAATGGCATGTATTGTTTTGTTTTAAGGGTGTATCTTCCATCAGGAGTGGAAAATAAAGGCACTCTGTATTTGTTGGTTCTTTAGTCTGGTTCAATGCAAAATTCAGGCCTTTGGCCATATTAGTGTACACACTAATTTTCTCACATACTCTATGTGTATGTAAGAGTACTCTAGAGTATATGAGCATATTCTCATATACTCTATTTCACATTTAAAAAATCATCTGTACTCAAATTATATGAATACTTTATCCAGTTTCTACTTAATATCTGGTAGGCATGAGCTTTTAGTATGACTGAAATTGAGCCTCTTATTCCCCTTTCTCCAAAATTGTATACTTTCCATATGTCCCTTATCTCAATGTCACCAATATCCACCCAGACTTCTAAGTCAGACATGAAATCATCGTGACATTTCCCACTCCTTCATTCTTTACATCCAATTAATCACCAAGTCCCAGCTAATTTACTGCCTGAAAACTTCACCTTCCTGTTCACTTTTTTCTGTCCTACCCATATTCCTTAGTTCCTCACATAAGTTACTGAAATAACCTCTTTACTGGTTTCTCTGTTTTTCATCTTCTACCCTCTGATGATTTTCTTTTTGAAAATGCATCATAAAATGTTGTACCAAATGTTGTACATGATGGTTGAGGAAGATTTTTTCTGCCATCTTCCCACTCCTCCTTGTCTAGCTCAATCTTGGAAAAGTCCTGTAGTTGGAAGGAAGAAAAACTTTAACAGGAACATTTTGTGAGAGGTGAGGGACCTCTGATATTGACATGTTATGTTAGAGATATCTGGGTGGAAATACTGAGTAGGTGGTGATTCATGAATGTAATTTAAGGCTGGCAGTATATATTTGGAATTCTTTAGAATATTAGTGGTATCAAAACCCATGAGGTTGGATGAGGTCACAAGGAAAAAATAGAAAGAAAAAAAAGGAGAGGTTCAAAGACAGACTGGGGGCCTTCCGATGTTTAGAGGATGGGAAGATGAACAAAAACAACAGAGAAGACTGAGAAGGAGCTTTCAGAGAGATGGAGAAAAACCCAGGCTAGAATCGTGTCCTGGAAGCCAAGTGAGGAGAGCACCAAGGCGGCTGACTGATGGCTTCTATGACATAGTGGTGAAGGGGAAGTAGGATTAGGATGGAAAACTAACCACTATACTTAACAACATGAAGGTCATTGGTGACCTTTCCATTTCTGTAAAGTGGTGGGCACAAAAACCAGGTTTGATAAGGCTGTAAAGAGAAGCAGAGAGTAGTTGAGGGTAGAGAATATAGGCAAGGAGAGGAGTTTTGCTCTAAAAGAAAAAGAAGGCCAGGTGCAGTGGCTCACGCCTGTAATCCCAGCACTTTGAGAGACCGAGGTGGGTGGCTCATCTAAGGTTAGGATTTCGAGACCAGCCTGACCAATATGGTGAAACCCCATCTCCAGTAAAATTACAAAAATTAGCCAGGCGTGGTGGCACACACCTATAGTCCCAGCTACTAGGGAGGCTGAGGCAGGAGAATCACTTGAACCTGGGAGGTGGAGGCTGCAGTGACCCGAGATCGTGCCACTGCACTCCAGGCTGGGTGACAGAGTGAGACTCTGTCTCAAAAAAAAAAAAAAAAAAAAAAAAAAAAAAGAAAGAAAGAAAAATAAGGTAGATGCTGGAGATAGAAGTGAACTCCAGGAGGATTTTTAAGGTAAGAGATGTTTACATGCTACTGAGCAAGAGAAAATTGATGACACAGGAAAGAAAGAGGATAGTGACTGAAGTAATCTTTTTGAGTAACCAAGAGGCGATTAGATCTGGCACAAAAGTGGAGGGGTTGGATTTATTTAAGAGTGTGGAGAGTTTTTCGAAATTCACAGGAGAGAAGGCAGAGTATGTGGCACAGATGTTGATAGGTAGACGTAGTGGCAGAAACTTGTAGAAGTTATCTTCTGGCTGCTTCAATTTCCTCAGGAAAATAGAAAATGAGGTCATCCACTGAGAGTGAAGTATTATAAACTTTGAAAGGTCCCCTTCTCAATGAAGTCTTTCCTCCTCAACGTATCTAAAATCCAGTCCCCTGAGCACTTATCACTAATACTCTATTTTGCTTACTTGTCAGATTTGCCATTTCCCCACCAGAACTTGAACTTCATGAAAGTAAGGTTTTATGTCTGATTTATTTACTACTGCAACAGCAGAACCTACAATACTGACAGGTAAATAGGTGTTAAGTTAATTAATGGAAACATTTTTGTGATGATTAGAATGGAGTGGATTGGGCTTTTTAGTACAAAAGTAAAGGAAGCATCTTTCTATCATAAAAGAGTAACTAAAAAAGCTATGGAACTTGCAGGACATATTGTCTTAAGAGTGGGGAACAATCAGACTGGTGAGTGATTTTGAAGGAAAAGGGGGAAAATAAGGTTGGTTTTTACTGGCACCCCCATGAGTCCAGCTTATTTAACAAGTTGGTTATAATATCCCATCTGTTTCAGGAAACTGGAGCAGCTTTACATACCTGAAAGTTTTCTATAGCTTGGAGAAAATAGTTTTAGACTGCGTGTGGGTCAGACAATTATGAATGTTGAGTCGTCTTCTTTTTCACAATGCGTAGCAAAAGCTTCAGGTTCAGCAGCTGACAGTATGACAAATATAGGACTGGTGGCCAATGGGAAATGAATCTTAATAAAACATTAAAATCCATGATTTTATGGCATACATTTTGAACTGCTATGCTTCTCTGCCAAAATTTAGCCCACGCCACAGGAACTAACTTATACACAAACATATTTTGAACATAGCTCTATTAATAATAGTTTCCAGTTCAAAAAAAAAAAAAAAGAAAAAGAAGAAGGAAAGAAATGCATCAAGTGACGAGACACCATGTAGTTAGGGGACACATGAACTGGAGTCAGAGACAGAAATTCTTGTCATATGTTAAAGTGTGAGTACACATTCATGCTTTAAAAAACCTATCACCATTTTTCCGGCAGTGTGCGATCATGAACCAATAGAAAGGCCTAGGCATGAGAATCAAACAGACTTGTATTTGAATCTTTATCAGTCAGGATCTGTCAGAACAGAGAAACCAGCCAAGGTGTTTTCTTTTTTCTTATCTATTTTTAATTCTAAATAATTGTAATGCAGAAAATTGTTTATACCATTGATGAAAGGTCTGAGGGAGCTGATGGAAAAGAAGGCAGGTATGGGCAATTCAGAGATAACAAGAACAAGGAGCTAAGATAACTTCTAGGCATATGCGGCAAGAAGGAGGTGGGTTATCAGAGCCCTGAAGCTGAGACCATCTAATGGGAGCTACAACTATAGTTAGACCAATTAGACCTGGAGCCAGGAAGGAGCTGGAGCTGCTTCTGGAAAGGTTAGCCCAGGCAAAGCAAAAAGTGGGAGGAATAGCTTATCTTGTCTTCTTGCCTCCAGTCTCCTCTAGGTCCCAACCCTCCTACCCCTTGGAACCCACAAAGGAACCTGGGAATTGTAGTTCCTGCAATGGAGAGCAGGACAGGGAGAGGCAGAGAAGGTATCTAAGAACAAAGAAACCTCTCAGAAACTCTGTTCAACCTTTTATCAGCTGTGAATCCTTGAGTGATTGTTTTAACAATCAGAATCTATTTCTTTATCTGCAATGTGAGAAAAGGGGTGTCTACCTCATAGGAGTTTTTGTAATTCCAAATGCAATAAATGTATGCACAGTGCCTGGTTCAGAGTGGAAGCTGAAAACATGCCATTTCCCCTTTCCCATTTAGAAATATTCCTTAAAGCTTTGTTTGCCTAGAGAAATGAAGTAACTAATGATTCTGAAGAGAACTTAGCCACCAAATCTTATCTTCAGCAGTGCTTTAATTTTAATAATCTTCATCAAAAGCAGCACAGAACCCAAAAATGATTCAAAGAGGCATTCACTCAAAGCTCACATTTATCTAGAATTGTTTATTTGAAATCTTGGTCAGTTCTGGGGGGCCCCTGACAAGATAGTGTTTGTGGTAATGGCCACAAAATCAATGAAGTGTTTCTAGAAGAGACAGAAGGCAATAGCCCTTGATCTTTGCTGCTAAAATAAGATGTATTTTTCGTAGATCTAGAAAAAGATCTATGAAAAATGCAGAAAAATAGAAATAGATGGGGTTTTAAATAGAAAAATAGAACAAGAGGGGTTTTAATAGCTGCACTGAAATCTTAAGGGAGACATGTCTTTTGACAATAAAACCTACTCTCAAGGTTAGGAAAAGTGCATACAAAAGCGTACATGAGGAAACACAGTGAAACCTCATTTATTTAGTTTGACCTAATTTGAAATTTGGGATAACTTGGTCTTGGAAAGATTTAAGTTCCTGCTGAAGAATCTAATTAATTCAATTCAGCAAGCTCTTACTGAGCTCCTACAGTTGCTTCTGACCTGGTGCTGGGATCAGGATGAAAACTCATAACACCTATAACACTGTCTTTGCTTTCAAGGTGTTTGTTTCTTGCTGTTTGTGTAAATTATGATTCTGAGAGCCAACTTAATTTATTTAATTAAAAACTTGAAGCAAATTGCATAAATCAATACAAATAATTTTTATCTCTTCATTAAAGCAGGTTGTGCGGAACTGTTATTTTGCTTAAAGAAGTAATCACAAATAGAAAAAATGTGAATTTCTTTGGCAGATAGTTTCGGGACCAAAATCCAACTTTGTCACACACTAGGGTGACTTTGGACAAGCCACCAACTTGTGGATAATATCTTCTCCGTAGTATTGCCATGGTGGTTAACTAAGGAAATATGTGAGAGGGTTTGGCCCACTGCCCAGTTCTAATTTGTAAGAAACATTTGAGGATTCCCTTTCTTCCTTTCTCTTGGAAATGCTTCACCTTTTAGCAACAAATTTTAGTTATCCAGTCACTGGAGAGTAATATAAAACTAGTTAAATTTTTTTTTTAATTTCAAAATTATTTATAATCAGCCATGTCCCATCTAGAGTTTACTTGAATAAAAAAGAGTTTTGTTTTGTGTTTTTGACTTATACACAAGAAAGCACAATTGAGGGTACAGGGAGATCAGTTTTTCTCCTGATGACTAGACTATTAGATAATTTCTCTCTTTCTCTAGGAAACAGAAACAATATTTCCTCCCTAGAGCCACCATTGCTATATTTTTGGTATATTTTCCTTTTAATAGGCAGTTTTCTTTAAGGAATTGAATTAATGCTATATATAATATGTATTTGGTAGCCTACCTTTTAGGGTGATTGTATATTACAAGCCTTTTCCCATGTCATTAAACACTCTGCAAAGCACAATGTTCCATTGTAAAGAAGTGTCATCATTATGTAAATATCCTCTTACCATTGGGCCCTTGCTTAAGTTTCATTTGCTTTATTATAAATAACACTATAAATATATCTTGATGCTTGAATATAGACCCATATTATTGGACTGTTTCCTGAAAATAGACACCTAATCATACATAATAGGTCAAAGTTAATACATGTTAAAGAAGCACTTGATAACAAATATCCCTTGAGTGCATTGGCCTGTGAATTATAATTTTTTAAAAAATTAAACTTTTAAAGGAACTTTAAGGAACAAAATAATGTATATGATTATTTCAGCTTTCAGTTGTTTCAATAATAATGAAATTGGAGAATTTTAAATATTCTTGGTGGCCATTTGAATTTCTTATTTAGCAACTTGCTTGTGATACAGCAAATTTTTCCATTTCCTGTTTCTTGAACATTTTCTATGCTCCAGATATTGGAACAAGGTATATAGATATTCATAAAATATTATCCCTATCTTTGAGGAATTCTACATATCAAAGGAGAGAGGGAAAATACAGTGTCATAAGATCAATAATGAAAACATAGAAATTTGCAGTCATAATAAAGTATGATTAATCTTTGAGACTGAAGTGGTTTTTGAAGGATGAATGGGAATTTTCCAGGGAGATAATTAGGGAAGGGCTTTTCAGTCCAGAAAGTTAAGAGCATGCACAAAGTCTAGAAGTTTGGAGGAGCAAATATGCAGGAACTAAAAGTAGTTAGCAACTGCTAGGCTATAAAATGGGTTAGGAGAGGATCAAGTGGGAAGAGAGGAAGGTGGGAAGATGGAGAAGTTTGCAGGAACCAGATGGTGCAGAACCTTGTATTTCATGCTGAGCAGTATGACTTGACCCAAACAGTGATGTGTAGCCACTGAAGTCAGTCTTTTTATTCTAATAATTTCTGATTTTGTAGCTAAAGAAGTAGATGGCAATTTAAGATTTTTAAATGTCTCATCTTAAACCAGAACAATCTGTTTATACTTTTGCTATGCTAAACATGCTATGGAAAAACCAACACTGATTATGTGAAGTTACCTTGGAGATGTGAAAATTATTTTAAGAAGCAGGCTGATTGCCTTGTCCATAGCTCAATCCCACCAGGGCCCAATTATTTCCCTGATATCACACACATCCTTCGTCTATTTAGTTCTGGGAAATGGTGACATTTTTCATGCCACAGCAAAATTATATGTGTTTTAACACTGTCAAGCAATTTGCATTTTACACAGATTCAACATCCATATCTTTTTCAAGCCATTGCATGCCATTTGATTTAGGAAAGTCATTAAGCCATATTGCGTAATTTATATGTTAATGTTTAAAATACAGATGTTAATTTGATAGCTAACCATTACCTTCCCTCTGAAGGTCAAACAGTCCCAAGTGGTCTCAGGTCAAACTCTAGGGACCTTCTCATTTTCGGTAGTTCTTTCAGCACTGCAAACACAACCATATTGGCAAGTGAGCCTTGAATGGCAGAATTGTGTGGAATTATTTAAATAACAACTGAAGTCAAATTACTTCCATGCACTTCTTAAAAATAAACTTTTTTACTGATGTACAACATATATACAAAAAAATACAAAGAAGTATATAGCTAGATGAGTTATCACAGAATAAGTACCCCCTGTAATCACCACCTAAGTCTCAAAATAAAATATTACCAGCACCCCAGAAGCCTCATTCGTATCTATCCTCCACCTCCCCATCAGTTTGATCTTTCTTCTTCCCACAGGTAATCATTATCTAATTTCCACCACCATAGATTACCTTCTCTCATTTTGGGTTATTTTAGTATTATTGTTTTGTACCTGGCAATATTAGTTCAATTTATTCATATCGTTGTAAATATACCACAATTTATAAGTTCACTTTATTTTTCATAGACTTTGGGGATGTTTGGGGCTGTCATAAATAATATGGCTACAGATATTCTTAACACATGGTTTTTGGTGTGCGTATGTCTGCATTTCTGTGGGATGCATTTCTAGAAGTGGAAATGCTAGATCATGCAAATAAGCATGCTTATTTTTAACTTTAATAGGTACTACCAAATAGCATTCCAAAGTGTTTGTACAATTTTGATTCTTATCAACAGTGTGTATATCTCACCTAGATCCACACCAATACATTATTCATTTTCGTTTTAGACATTCTGTAAGGTATATATCTTATTTGGTTTTAATTTATATTCCTCATATGACTAAGTTGAACATCTTTTTATATGTTTACTGATTCTTTGGATATTCTTTTTAGAAAGAGGCTGTTTTAGTCTTGAACTCACTTTTTTTTTTTTTTTTATCGGAGTCTCGCTCTGTCACCCAGGCTGGAGTGCAGTGGCGCTATCTCGGCTCACTGCAACCTCCGCCTCTTGGGTTCACGCCATTTACCTGCCTCAGCCTCCCTCCCGAGTAGCTGGGACTACAGGAGCCCGCCACCACGCCCGGCTAATTTTTTGTATTTTTAGTAGAGACAGGGTTTCACCGTGTTAGCCAAGATGGTCTCAATCTCCTGACCTCGTGATCCACCCACCTCGGCCTCCCAAAGTGCTGGGATTACAGGCGTGAGCCACCGCGCTCGGCCTAACTCACTTTTTATTGCGTTAATCTTTTAATGATTGGTTTATTGAAGGAGTTTTATATATTCTGGATACTAGTCCTTTGCATATTTTGTGAACATTTTGTGAACATCTTTTTTTTTTTTTAATTATTTTTTATTATTATACTTTAAGTTCTAGGGTACATGTGCATAACGTGCAGGTTTGTTACATATGTATACTTGTGCCATGTTGCTGTGCTGCACCCATCAACTCGTCAGCACCCATCAACTTGTCATTTACATCAGGTATAACTCCCAATGCAATCCCTCCCCCATCCCCCGCCCCATGATAGGCCCCGGTGTGTGATGCTCCCCTTCCCGAGTCCAAGTGATCCCATTGTTCAGTTCCCACCTATGAGTGAGAACAGCGGTGTTTGGTTTTCTGTTCTTGTGATAGTTTGCTAAGAATGATGGTTTCCAGCTGCATCCATGTCCCTACAAAGGACCCAAACTCATCCTTTTTTATGGCTGCATAGTATTCCATGGTGTATATGTGCCACATTTTCTTAATCCAGTCTGTCACAGAATGGGAGAAAATTTTTGCAATCTACTCATCTGACAAAGGGCTAATATCCAGAACCTACAAAGAACTCAAACAAATTTACAAGAAAAAAACAAACAACCCCATCAAAAAGTGGGCAAAGGATATGAACAGACATTTCTCAAATGAACATCTTTTTATATGTTTATTGGTTCTTTGGATATTCTTTTCAGAAAGATGCTCTTTAGTGATTGATTTATTGAAGGTGTTTTATATATTCTGGATACTAGTCCTTTGCGTATTTTGCAAATATATTTTTCTAGTATGTGGTTTGTTCTTAACGCCCTTCATGGTGTCATTTGATCAACAGAAACTTAATTTTAACGTAGTCCAGTGAATTTTTTTCCTTCATGGTTAGTGTTTTTTTGTACTTTGCAAGAGTTGTCTGCACATCCTATCTGTGTACTTTGAAAGGGATTACTGAATAGCTTATTCTTTTCCTCAGAACGTTTACTTACCTTTTTGTTGTTTGTAACCAATTGGAGATTAACATGGGCAAGTTGATTTTGCAGACACCAGGACCCTTGGGTCTGCACAAACTCAGATTGATTTGTTTCTTTAAAGAATGTTTTGTTTGAATTCAATCATTTTGAGAACCAGACTCTTTGTAGCCATTTAGTCTATCAATGCCATCTCTCAACCAGCATCATGGAGAAATCAGATATCTTCAGTTCATACCTGACCATCTAATTTGTCTCATAAGGAAGGAGAGAAAGAGCAAGGGGTTATGCCGATGAAGAATAACTCCCATAGCAAAGTCATCTCTCATTCTATTGCCAGCAGTGGGGTATGTGAGACAGGCTCCAAGTACCAAAACCACTTGTAAGAAGGGGTGTCAGGTGAGCACATCCACTTGTGTTTTCAGAGAAAGGTGGGCCTGAATTGAATATCAGGAGACTTGCTGAAGAACTAGAAGGAGATTTGGGCCAATCCAACAGGGAGGGAGTGGCTGTAATTTCCTATGGCTGGGCTTAAATATGTTTCTGGAGCAAGTCACATGAGGAGAACAACGTCTTGGAACATATCTGGAAATACTCATTGTCAGATACTTTCCCCCACATAATTTCTTTCTTATTACATAAGAATATGTATTACATATGGAATTACATAAGAATATATATTACATATATTCTTATGTAATATAGTCATTTTAAACATGACCATAATGTTAAAAAAATATGACTCTTCCTCAATCTCTCATAAACAAGAAAGTACTTTGTATTTCTGAGAGTTCTGTTTCTATGAAAAGGGTATTAGCATTGTGCTTCCCTAAGTACAGTAGGAAAATGTGTGATTCTATGTTTTTTCTTCCTCATTAGAGATTGTTATTAATAGTCTTCTAGAGGCACTAACACTATTTCTTGTCAGAAAGGAGAAGGCCAATGAGTAAAATAGCTCTGCTTTTCCCTGCCCCTGGCCTTCTACAGAATACTGTTCCTCTTGCAGGAAATGTGGTCCTATAATCCTGTCTGGCCTTAGTTGGCAGTCGTTCTCCACATTGGTAGCCAAATGGTAGTATGTCTTCTGTGTCTTTTATCAGGCAAAACAACCTTTATGAGTCTGTGGGCCTCCAAAGGAAAGATTGGTCAAGCAACTATCTGGTACTCTTGGTCAGAATGCTTGGCCACTCTTTCCTGTGTGGCCATTAACATAACTTTCTTCCCCCAGTTTTCAGTCATTTCCTGTTCCCACTTACAACCTTTGGCCCCTCGTGGCATCAGCTAGTATCTTCTTGCTATGGCCTTTGTCTGCCTTTGGTTCCCTGCCTCTTGGATCACATGTTGTCCTGTCACTGCTTCTTTGGATGGCAGAATCTCTCTACTTATAGGCAAGTGAGGCTCAAAACTGCTGTCTATTAGTAGTGGTGGGATGGGGCACAAATGCTCCTTTTTCCATCACTCCCCACTTATCTTCTTACCACATTCTACCCTTAATAATACTAAACTATTTTTAGACATCTAAATACCTCTTCCACCATACCCCTTCTTCTATCTGTCACTTTTATAGGTGATGTTGACTTAGTACACACTGCCTCTTCTGCTTTGAACCTTTTCGTATCCCTCTCCTCTCATCATCCATTCCCTATATTTATCCTTCACAATCCACTTCAGGCACAGAGCCTCCCAGCTGCTTTCCTCATTATTTTTCTAACCCAACCCTGATCCCCTAAGTTGTCTCTGGAGACATTTCTATGGATTTCCAGAGCTCATTGTGTGTACGCTGCCTGGCACTCCTCACACTCTGTTTAGTTATATTCACCTGTGCCCCATACTAGGCTCTGAGTTCCCTGAAGTCAGGGATCTCATATTTTCACTTGGGTTAGCAGCTCCTATACCAATTCCTAAAGTATTTGAGCTGGCACTCAAAATATGTTTACTGATTGATGAATGATGACCTAAAAAAGGCACTCTGAAAGAAACAAAATATCTTACAGATTAATGCTGAGCTCTTTATAGCTAATTTATAAGTTCATTTCAGATCTTTTCAAATATCTCCCCCCAACATTCTACTAACACTTCTCTGGACACACACTAATAGAGGAAGAAACTGAATTTTTAAAGCCTTTTTGATAGAGAAAAAGAACATTAATTTGCTTTCAACAGATTTCAAATTTGTGAAAATTTAGTTAAGGACTGATCTTAAGTTTAGTAAATATGCCTTCAAAGATGGTACCTTTTAATTTTGTATTGTAGGTGAGAACATTTAAATTATTCAGAAGATGAATATTTTTCCTATTAGTTTAGAGAAAAGATATACATTAAATTTATAAAATAAAAATGTAAAATAAAATTTATAGAAGAAAGAGGGAAACCAAAGTCTTCTGTTAAATAACATTTTTCTAGTTGTTAGCTTATATCCTTGAAAACAATAGGACAATTTCAGAATCTTTTGGTTATCTCAGATAACATAAACAGATTTCAACCAGTAAATAATAATGAATTTTTATGTAATGAATTGACCTTTAAAGTAGAATTCTACCATTAGTTAGCTGTGTGGCTTTAAGCAACTTGACCTCTATAACCCCAACTTCTTCATGTGAAAAATGTAATTACTCTAAGAATTATATGGGGAAAAATATATAATACCTGGCCCAGTGTGCCATGCAGTGCTAGTAGAAGATATTATAATTATACTAACATGATCCAAATTAGGCTGTTTTATGTCATCTAAGTTTTCCTACATATGATTATGATTACAATTATATTCTCAAGTCTGGGAAAAGATAAACAATGCCTTCCTATTTTTAAGTGTTAGAGTCCATGATATACTAATTTGCCCTATAAGCAGACATTTGTTTGTTGCTGCTGTTATTTTGATTTATTTATTTATTTATTTTTTGTCTAACAGGTATCCTTCCCTTTGGGAATTTTTGTTTTGTTTTTGGTATGGATCAGATGGGCTCAACCCTGCCACCTTACCCCTTATCCACAGGTATGATTTCAGTATCCAGATTTCATTCAACAAGAATAGCATGTCTCCCTGCTTATTGGTTCAGTGATGGATTCATAATCCAAACAAGGCCAATCAGAACCTTCCCTGTTATGTGTGTGATACAGGGACATTGGGAGAAAGTATGACTCTGTTCTCTCAAATCAATAGCTACCATAAACTAGAACTGCTGACAGCCATCTTCTATGGCTGCATGGAAGTGACTATCTAAAGGAAGAGAAAATTAAACCAAAACACAGGAAAAAGAGAAGTGAGACCTGGAGAGATAGAAATAAACCCTGGATCAAACCATTGACATTCTATTTATACTGGGCACTACATTCCTTTTTTTTTTTTTTTTTTTTTTTTGTACTTAAGACATAAATTGTTATTCTGTCATTTTCAATACAGAGGTTCTTTACTAATACACCTCCAAGCAGCAAGAAACTGAGGCAGCAGAAGATAAAAGTAAAACAAAAACCTTGATGATCAGTACAATTATTCTGAATTAAATATTCATATTCCAGAACAACTTTTAATTTTATTAATGTACATCCTCATGTAACTATGGAAGAATTCAGCCACAAATATCCAAACTCACAAATATTCATTCTTTTCATCAATAGTTCCAAGTTATAAAAAATGTATTTATAGATAGTGACTCTGATATTAGGAGAAAAAAAAAATTGGCTCTGCTCTTTATCCTCTAAATTTGGTATTTCCTATCCCAAATTTACAAACAGAATAAATGGATCTTTCCTCTTTCTTTCCACTGATTCCCAAATAGCCTGCTCCTTCAAACGTGTATCCCATTCAATATCCTAAAATTCTCAGTAGTCTTTGGATTCAAAGTTCAAAACCAAGTGAAACTGAAAATTCTCAAGAGGGGACAATAATGTGATGGAAAGGAAAAAATGTTACTGTTATTCCTGCCATGGATAAAAGTAGAGCCTCCTCTCTTACATTCATGTAAAATTGTTTTTGTTTCTATCTTCTCTATTATAGCCTGAGTTATATATTAGTCAGGAACTAATATATTCAAAGTCTTGGTGACCAATATTATTCTAGGATTAGAGGATCACCCACCTTCTAAAAGTCTTTCTTCTTGTCCATGTTTTTCTTTAGAATACTTCCAATTAATGTTTAATGTGTGTTCTCAGAGACTGTCTTCCCAGCTGCAAGATGATGGACACTGCTTACTTCCTCTTTTGCTTGCTACTTACCTCCCACCCCAATGACATGTGGCAATAACAGGTCCTTTTCATTATCTACTGACTCCAATTTTTTTCTTTTTCCCTTGTTAACAAAATTCTGACCTTGTTCAGAATAGTAATGTTCTCACATTCACAGGGATGAGCAGTTGATTGGTCAATGCCAGTTATGGCAGACTTCTTTCCAGCTGTCTTAGCTTTTCAATAGCCAAATGTGGTCATGTGACACTGCTGTAGCCAATGTGACCCAAGTGTCAGTTGACTCTGGAGTGGTTCTGGGAAGGCTTCTGATCCTGATGGAAAGAGATACACTCTGTTCTGAGCCCTCCCATTTCTTCCTTCTTTCTGGCTTAGACATGAATTTGGAATATAAACAGCAGCTGCCATATTGCAATATGAGGTATGGACATGAGGATGAAAGCCATAATGCTAAAAATTGCAGAACACAAAGATGGAAAATCTGGGTCTGTGATATCGTTGAGTAGTTAACGAGTGTAGAAGCTAGCTGGCTCCATCTTTCTTGGCGTGTAACAAAAATACACTATTATTCATTTAAAGTGCTGTTATCAAATTTCTCTAATTTGTAGCCAAACACCCAGTAATAATGTTCACATATGCTATTTAGGTCTCCTCTGCCTAGAAAACTGAGAGGATGCCTCACTACCTCATGTTGGATGTCGCCCTCTCTGCAGGTCACTGACACCAGCTGGCTTGGCCTCTGTGTCCCCTGGGCACCATTTTCTCCTCTGAGCCTACCTGTTACCACCACTAAACATCAATTATTTGTATGACAGCCTGGATGGTACTCTTATTTTTCATGTTGGCTAAAGCAGGGAGCACACACAGCAATAAAGGCCAGTCCCCAAAGTGAATATTCTCAAGGTGCAAGATGAATTTGGACTGGAATCAGAGAACAAAAGGGAGTCAGGTTTGCACAGCAGTGATTCCCATAAAAATGGAGATCCAGTTGACAGAAATAGTTCAGGACTAAACTGAGACGTACTAATACATTGTTCCCCTTCAAACCAAAAATATTTAACTATCTATTCAACAGTAGAGATAAAGGGAGAAACTGATTTCCTGTTAATAACAATCATACACTAAGAGGTAACATACTAAATGAACTTCTACCAACTTAAGCAGATTCAATCATCTGAAGATGAAAACTAAGAAAAATATTTCCTGTAGTTCTGGATCTGTCTTCTGTTTTTGTCATTGTTGTTGTTGTTGATTTTGGTTTTTGTCAATTTTCTGAACCAGAAAACTTTCTGTGAACTCCACTAAAGGGTTGAACAGTTAGATAATAAACTATGTATTCACTTTAAATAGCCTTGTGCCATGCATTCTTTCATTTCAGAAATTTCAGCTGTGATTGCTGATTTCAGGCTCCTCAGAATATTCAATAGAATAGATAGGCACCATCAAGCAGGGTTGTTTGTATTTCCTCTTGGCAGAGCAATGCCAGTTTGCATTTTGTTCATCAAGCGCAGGTGGAAAGCTGAGTTGAATGGCACCTGTTCCTGATTTACTCTGTTGATGCCTTAGCATTCCTTAACAACTGATATCATCCTTGGCAGTTGTCTGGTTGGCGTACCCCTTAATATAGTTCTAAATGAGTCACCGTTGTAGGAGAAATGCAGAAGGAGAAGAAAGAGGGCATCTACAATGCCCAGAGGGAAATCCCATGGACAGCTGGGTGCTGAGCTCTCTTTGTGTGGGTGTTTCTGCCTGCAGGCCTGAAAGGAATAAGCACAACTCCCAACAGAGTATATCATATCACCGCAGGGTATATCCTGATTTGAACTTGTTGCAAAAATCCAGAATCTTCAACTAAGTTGACAGCAACAAAATAATGTATTTCCCTCATTTCTATTTTCTTCTTCATTTTAATAATTAAAACAGTTAGATATATTTAGTGGGAATCTATTGTATGTTAAGCACTGTTCTAAAAACCACAGGTGATATAGCAAATGTATTTCAGAATTCCCAACTGAATAACCACAGGATTGATATTAAGAGTGAATGTGATAATAATCGAATGAAAACAAAATGCTGTTGATGAGAAAAACAAAAATGAAAACGATCACACCGCAGTTAAATATGTGCAGCATTTGTCATTTGTCATGTTCAACAATGCTGGGTGCACTCGATGTGCTGAGTATGTTGTTTTAAACTTAGAAATATAACCCTCTACCAGCCTCTAGCTAACAGTAGATGAATACAAAGGATTTAGGCCTGTTCAGTATTCTAGAAGAAGTGAAAAAGAATGTATAATGTTTTAAGAAATGAATTTCCAGCAACTTTCTACAATTGAGCTGACATTCAGCATACAAGTCCACATGTATTAGACTCCAGGAAACAATTGTAACTGGAGGGAAAGCAGAATAATCAAAGATACACATTTTTAAACTTGTGCAAAACTCTGAGAAGTGTCAGTTTGTTACTAAAATTTGTGGCCATAATTTTAAAAACCTGTTTTTAGCAAACTCGTTCTGACTGTACTAGGTCAGTCAGAGAGAAAAGCTGGTTCTATTGTAAGAAAGGTTGTTAGGAAGAAGAATTTCTTTAGGAGTATAAGCAAGTGTTCTGTCAAATGGAAATGAGGGTGTTTGCTCCGTGGAAATGATTGAGTCTTTGAAGTGGCATCACAGAAGTCTCTCTGTATTACTGTATGTCACAGTTTCACAAGAGAGGCCTTAAGTTTTCCTAACCAAAAGAAAATAATAATGATAATAGCAAAAATATCCTTTGGAAAGAATCTAGAAGTGAATTTCTTCTGGTGGACAAAGGAATAACTAATAAAGCTAAACACTATAGTTCATATACACAGATTATCAGTTAACATATGGCTGAATAATAAATAATCTTCACTTTATAGAATAGCTGAGTTTAAGTAAGATCAGATAAAAACATTATTCAGAGAGTCTTACTTTTGATATTTCCTTAACATTAAAATGTATTTTTTTTTTTTTTTGGTGGGAAAAAATAATATCCTTGAAGACTCACCTTAAGCACCTTTGATGAAAAAACATAACCTAGTGGCCATGGCCATGCTATGCCCACCACCATGTTTTACCAACAGTATAGCACTATGGAGAGAGAAAGTTCTTACTTAGCAATCCACACATATTTTTAAATCGAATTATTTTTATTCTGTTCTTTCATAGCTTTGAGAGATTCCTTTAGATACCTTGCAATTCTTCCTATCCCTGTTCTCCCAGCCTGTTTATATGTTCTCCCTGCTGTATCTGGTATTTCCGTAGCACTGCGTGCAAGGGTTTCTGAAATTGTTGCATGGTCTTTTCTCCCCAGTTATTGGTTACATGTTTACAAATGTATACATAGTTAGGTAACTTTAGCTGTTGAACAAATAAATTCCAAAATTTCAGTAACTTATCACAATACAAGGTTATCTTATGCTCCTGTATTGTGTATGTTCCTGGCTTGAGGGTAACCTTCTTCTACAAGATGATGCTAGGACTCATGGTTGTTCCATTATTCAGGTCTGCTGTCCTCTCCAGTCTCCAGTGCAGAAGGCACATTTCCTTCTTGACAGCCTTCCATGGAAGTGAGTCACAACACTTCTTCTGCCTTTCCATTGGCAATATCTTTTTGTATGGCCCAATCTACATGCAAAGGGTAGGTAACTAGCTGGGCGGCTTCTTCCCAGCCATGACTCTCCACTAAGAAAGAGGAAACATCAATTTCTATTAAATAGGTGTTTCTACCTGCCCCCCTCTCCAAATTGCAATAGAATTAGACTACAAATATACACTCTCAGAAAGTAGTATCATTCTCAATGGTAGACTCCAATCTCAAAAGACCTTTATATCTAAGAGTCTAAGTTATGTTAAATTAATTTGAGATAAGGAAATACCTTAAAATGTCTATAGTACTTCAGCTTTCCCTATTTCAGCAAATCAATAACTTTGAAAACATGAAGATGCATGTAATAAGAAAAAAAGAATTCATTTATACAAGAAATGTGTATTGAACACCGATTATGTCTTAAGAATTAGATGACCTGGGCTGAAGACAATAAGAAATATAAAATCCTATCCATGCTCTTGAATTGCTCTTAGGAAAGTAGACAGAACTATTTTTTGTGGGTTTCTTTTTTGAAGGTAGGGTGAGTGTTTCTTTGCCATATTTTCCCTGTAAATTTGTGAAAGGTGAATATTTGACTTCCACACATATTTTTTGAGTCAAATATGTCCAAACATGCTCTACATAAACTTAATCACTTAAATCTGGGCACAAATTCCAAAGCAAATTTATGAATCCTGTACAAATTTTAAAAACAGTATACACTGTCCTCTGTATCAGATCCTTCATTTAGTATTATTTGTTGTTGCTGCCTCTAAATGTCAAGGGTGTCCTGGTTAAGCCAAAGCTAGAAATGAGATATGGCTGGTGGGCTGAGTTAGCTGAACTGTACCCCTCTTGTCTGTATACTTCCATTAGCTGACTAACATAAGAAAATGGGGCATTTACATCATGGCTTCCAGAACAGGTGACTCAGTGGAATTCAAATTGCCAGGAAAGTGTGGATATCCCATCCAAAGCAAAGAGAATTTGAATATGGTTTGCTTATCTGAGACTGGACTTTGGAAGCTGGAGGGGAACAGAGATTCTGAGGTAGGCATGATAGTACTTGAACATGACATTACTCAGATTCCTAGATAGCATGGGAATTCCGGGGAGAAGTTGGGCTCTGTGTATACCATTTCACTAAATACTGTAACATGAACCTCTGCTCTGAAACCTTTATAAATGAGCTACCCCCACCTGGCCCTGAGTTCTGCCACCCTGTTCCCAACTATTCCTCTGCTGATGTGTAAGAGCTCTGGCCCTGCCAAGGTGAAGACGTCAATATCTATGCTAAGTACCAGGGCTGCTTACACATTATGGGAACAGTCAGCAGTCACTAGCAAAGTAAGAATTCTTCCTCTTTTTGTATAATGTTCATTTGGTAGAAAATTCCTGTGACTTATATATAAATCTCCTGTTATTTCTTGGTATTGACACAAACATTATACTTGGGATACAGTGTCAAGCTGGATATGGAATCAGACCAATGTGCAAATTCTGGCCCTACCACCTGCTGCTTATATGATCATTCTCTTCCCGAGCCTCAGTTTTCTCATGTTTAAATAGGTATAACAATAATATTTCCCTCAGAGGTTTTTTTGTTTGTAAAGTATAAAATATTATACAATTTAAAAGAGTTATCTCATTTTTGCCATTGATGTTAATTGTAAAGACAAACAGGAAAAACAATTTTATGAGAATAAAGGCTCCTCTGAAATTTTTGTTCCTCAGAGATATTAGTCAAATATATTCTTGACAGCCAAGTCATTTTCTTTTCACTACAGACATAGTATTTTATTACTTCTGGTGAAGAATAGAGACAATAGGATTACCAGAGAAGCATTAGCCATGACTGAAAAAGGAAGTAGAGAAAAGGTCCTCCTGTGGGCATTTCTAGGTGAACAGTGTTACAGAAATGGTCCAATTAGTGTGAACTTTATAGAAAATGTTAAATGATCCTCAAAGTGACAGATAATACATTTTGATACAATGTGGTAGGAAATATCTACTTTTAAATGAAATGATTTAGGAATCTATTTTCAATCTGAGACAAACCCATAATTCACAGGAGCTCATCATAAATTATTAGTGCTTAGAATCTTGTTTGCAGCTAATATAGGAAATTGGAGACATTCTTCAAGAACACTTTGTACTAAGTTGTAACTTCTTTCCTGAAAGCATAGAATATGAGTGACTATACTACTGGCATGAACTTGGATGTCACCTTCAAATTTGCACTTGATAATTTTAAAACAGAATATACCTTTTGGAAAGTTCCACAGTTAGCTTAAACTAGAGACAAACTCTTAGAATAAAGTTTCTCTTTCAGCATTAATACAATAAATGACATCCTAATTATAAGACAATAATATTGCTCACATTTTATTGTTCTTGAGCTTACTTTACCTGAGCCCACAGTTTTTGTTGATTTGTAGATACTGCTAATGAGATTGAAGTTAGGAGTCTGATCTCTGAGTTTGACAACATTGTATCCTAATCAAGGAACAAGTGAAAATAATTTTGAGGAGTTATCACAAGCCAATACCATAACTAGAAAAATATTTCAAAATGAATTTTCTAGTGATGATGATCAGTAATATCACTGTGGCATGCACAGACTGACTCTTGAGCCAGAGTCTCTTTTCTTAATATTTATTTTCCTTTTAAAATTTCCTTGTGAGCAAATCCATTTTTGACAGCTTGTTCTTCAATTTCATTTATATGACACTACACAAAGCTTAAAAATAATTCTTTAAAGAACAAGAGATAGCCAGGCACGGTGGCTCATGCCTGTAATCCCAGCACTTTGGGAGGCTGAGGTGGGTGGATCACGAGGTCAGGAGATGGAGACCATCCTGGCTAACACGGTGAAACCCCGTCTCTACTAAAAGTACAAAAAATTAGCTGGGCGTGGTGGTGGGTGCCTGTAGTCCCAGCTACCCGGGAGGCTGAGGCAGGAGAATGGTGTGAAGCCGGGAGGCGGACCTTGCAGTGAGCCAAGATCGAGCCACTGCATTCCAGCCTGGGAGACAGAGCGAGACTCCGTCTCAAAAGAAAAGAAAAGAAACAAGAGATAAATTAACAAATTGTAACTGTTCTTTTTCTAGAAAGTTCCTGAAGTTTTCTAGTGAGTTAAAGGTAATTTAACACACAATGGGCTAAGCAGTAATGGAGGAGAAAAGGAGAAAAATGCAGGTTAATTTCACCTACAACATCCCCTCCCTCTGTATACAATATTAGTTTATCCTAAGAATTAGAAATTTAGAGTTTATAAGACAAGAAAATCTTTTATCAAATTGAAAAATCACATTAATATTATCCTGCTAATGATCTCAAATTTGTCTCCCAGCTTCTATTGTCCTGCACCTACTTTGATCATTCATTATATTTGCACCATTACCATGGCTTCCTAACAAGCACCCTACCTCTTTCTCCTCACACCATCCTTCCACTGATACCATCTGATCACATTCCCATCTCAAGTGAAAACCAGAGGTGGCTTCTGCTGCCTATGGATTGAAATATCAACTACTTACCTGGATTTTCAAGGTCTCCATAGTGAGATATCATCCAGCCTTCCCAGTTATATGCTTTTCTTGGATTCTAATATCAATGATCTATTCTAGACTTATTAGAAATAAAGATTGATTTGATTAAATTGCATATGATTAAAAATATCTCTAAGGCATCTTGCACAGTCCCTACAACATAGTAGGTATTAATAAATTATAACTGCTATTATTTTTGCTGTTAGTGTTATTATTATTCTTTACTATCTCTGTCTGAAATGCTTGCTCAAGTCTTACCCTTCTTCAGAACTCCCCGATTCTAAGGATCAGCTTTCTTCTTCATTGTCCCACAGAACAATATTGCAACCTGTTTTATAAGTTGTATCTCTTCTAGCAGTACTTTGTTATCTATATTTTCATCATGATAATGAGTTTCTGGGCAATAGGAACCATGTTTCCCCTTAGCATTCCTTACAGCTTCTACAGTAATGTTTTGAATGTAGCAAGTTCTCCATAAATGCTTTTGGGGAGTTGGAGGTGTAGTATAAAAAAACGAATATAAATTATATAATGCATCCAAACAAATTGTCAATTCATTTTTCAAAGTATGGCTATGGTGACCAAATAATGTATTGCCACAAATAGAGATGTTTTGAGAGTGGCAGAGAAAGTTATTGATAATTTTATAAAGACAACACTGGAATGTGTGATCATCTAGATAGAACAAAACTACGTGAAGACACAAGTGAATATCGAAAAGATTTAACCAAGTGCATTATCCCCTTCTTTTTTGTTATGATGAAACAACCCTGTTTGAGAGAAGATTGGATATGATCAGGTTTGTAAAATATGGAGAAGCCCTAATAGAAGCAATTGGAGTAAGTGCCACCGTTTGAAAATCCCTGGAATTAGCCAAAATTGGCCAGTCTACAGAGAATTGAAAACGAGCTCCCTTTTCTCAAGTGCTTGGGATGGAGAGTAAGAGCAGAGTTTTTAAAACTTGCCTGCTTTGCTGAACAGGAATATAGTGAGAGAGTGTCCTCAGGCACAGAAGCGTGCTGCCTCTGGAGCCTAAAATCCTTGGCTCTGCTTTCTTCTCTCACATTCCAGAACTCAAGCTGTGGCGTTCATGGCTGTGTCCGTCTTTCCATTTGTACCCTCCTCTCTCCTTATCTCTTAATGCAGAAGCCACAGTACCTCAAGACAAGTATTATTACTTAAGACTGCATGACTGTTTTTTGAAGGTTTTATCCCAGTCTCTGCAGGTCCTAAGTGATCATCTTCTCACCCATAGTGGTGTTGCCTACGGAGTGTGAAGGAATAGTGTTTTCCAAAGAGGGGCGTGGTACCACTTGGTGGATGTGACCCCATGGTGGTTAGGGCAGAGGTACAGTACATCAGAGAACCCACAGGGTCCATGCTGGAGTCAGAGGACAGTAATAAAGTAGGAAGCAATGCTTTCTGTCCCAGTTCTTCCAGAGATAGGGCCTCAAGTGAGGAGTTTAACGTGGCCCTTTACATTTACTGGGTGAACAGCTGGTCAGTTAGCCAGTGTCCAACAAGAACACAGAATGATGGTTTCACACATACTTCCATGAAGGGCCATTAGTGTAGTGTAGAGGAAAGCCTGAACTGAGCACCAGGAAACTGAGAGAGTAGGATCTAATCTAGGCCAGGCCACCAAACAACTCTGTGACTTTGAACAAGTCACTTAACATCTCTGTACCTTAACTCATAAAAGATAGTAACAATCATTGACTATGTCATTTAAAAACTATATGAGGCCAGATGTGAAATAACTGGTAAAACTGTAAACCTCTTGTCCCTTATTGTTGAGGTAGGCTGCTTTATTCCCTATACATTATACTCTGAAGTCTTTGAGATACAGTTGTTTCTTTTAAGTACTGTTCTGAGTGCAATTAAGCTGTTTCTTTCATGACTGCCATTTTTTGGCCACATTACCTCAAGACAAGTATTATTATTTAATGAAAAACAAGTAAATGGATTTTGCTTTTCAAATTAAGAAAATTAACTTGAGATGATATGGCTTTTGACAGCAATAACACTTGTGAGCCAAGCTATCTAATTTGGAATGCAGGAACACTCAACTATGTAGGATTTAATTGATTCTGGAAAAACAGTGCATTGTTTTGAAACACTGTGTTATCTTAATGTGTCTAATTTCATTAATAGTTTTAAGGAAAATATCGGACTCTTCATCCAGTTTGACCTCCCTAGTCAAATGCTCTGTGATCTCTGACAAGTCACTTAACATCTCTAGAGTTTAATTTTATTTGAAAATCACTTGGAGTAGTTAATATCTAAAATCCTTCCTAGTCCTAAAATCCATACTATTTCACAAGTGTTACAACTTTATGTTATTTTTATTTCTTGTAGAGATCAAGGGTTGCAGGTGAAGGGAGTCTAGCTATGTGGCACATGCTAGTCTTGAACCCCTGGCCTCAAATGATCCTCCCTCCTTGGCTTCCCAAAGTGCTGGGATTACAGGTGTGAGCCACCATGCTTGACCCCATTATAATTTTTAAAACAGTTTTTATATATTTTTTCTTTTATTAAAATAATAAATGCTTGGTTGGAATTAATTTACCCAGAATCAAGCAAATGACAGCCCAGTGATGGTATTTATAAAATGAAGTTGTCAAAATGAAAGAACGACTTTTTGGAAAAAGAGTATTAAAGTGTAATTGACTTTGAAATAACCTGGCTAGGCATGACTCACAAATTCTACCTAAAGCAACATTCTTTAAACTGTTTGCTTAGCATGTAAATTAAAATCATCATTAAAAGACTGCTGGCCATGTGGCGGCTCTGTGATTAATGATTTCCACAGCCAAAGTGGGAGCTCCCAGTTAATTAGCCTGCCTGATCTTTTGCTCCTTGTGCTTTCTGGGATAGAGCTGGGTGCAGAGGTGCTTCCCTGGGGGACGGGAAGGAATCCTCAGTGGTAGGCACCAAACTCTTTAGCTAACCTCAGTGATGTGATCTTATCCACCTCCTCACTTCATCCTTTTTAGCTGAAGGAAGGTCATTCCTTGAAAGAGAAGGTGATAATGGCCCCAATAAGAGAAGCAGAGTTATTATATCATCATACTCTATCCCTGATGAAAATCAAAGTAATAAATTACTTAGTAAAAATTAAGCAAGAAAACATACTTAGCAAGAATTAAGAAAAAAGTAAAGCAAATTTCAAACTAGTTTTCATTTAAAAGGATGAAGTCCATATTCTTTTTTTTGAACATTTGCCTCTCTGCTTTTGCTTCTTTGTTCCTATCTTTACGGTAGATGCCTAAGTATGGTGGAAATAACCATCTCACCATTGCACAATATATCCGTGTAACAAACCTGCACATGTACTCCCTGAATCTACACTAAAAAAATTTTTACATTTAAAAATTTTTTAAATATACAAAAGGTAATCTCTTGGCTTTCTTATTAACTTGTTTTGTAATCTTGGCAAGTGAGTACCTCTCTGAAATTCAGTTTCTTCGCAGGCAAAAAACATTTCTAGCTTTAAAATTTCTTCAACTCAGTGACTCCATAACTCCTTTTATCTTACTGGAAAAAAAAAAAAGTGAAAAAGAATATTCATGAAGTCTCAAGGGCCAGGCAGCTGTAGGTCAGAAATTGGTAAGGCAAAGATTTAAGAAGACAAAGCAGAGAGGATTGGGGAATGGAAGCCTCAGTCACGTTTTCTGTAGCCAGGTCAGCAAGACCTGGAGGCACTGGTAATATCAGAGCTCTTTACACTTTCACCAGACCACTGTTGTTTCTATCCTAAGCACTTGGATTATTCAAAAATTCAGTTCTGAAAATGTTAACCTAGACTCATGATTCCAATCATCTCTTCCATTTCTACTCTTGGATTGCCAAGCTCTCATGACAAAAATCATGTAAAATTTGTGAAAAAATCTGTGGTTTTCAACCCTTCAGCAACTACCTTAAATGCTATGACACCTTTTCTCTCTCACCTCTTTCCCTGAGCAGATAACCTCCCCTTAACCTCATGGAAAACAATAGAGATTTTTTTTACCAGGACCTCTTCAATGTTTTCTTTTCTGTTAACTAATTTCTCCCAGCATTTAATAAGGTTGTTTTACCTTCTTAGAAAGTAATCTTACATTCTCTTGGGATTACTTCACTATTCATTTCCCTTTCCTTTCATAGCCAAGCTCCTAAGAAAGAATGTTTTGCTCTTTCTTCTTCATCTTCTACTTCTCAATCACTTTCTGTCTAGGTTTGGGTTTCCTCAGAAAAAGACTCTGGGCAAAAGGCTCAAGTCCAAGTAGCTCATTTCAATGATGATCCTGGGAAACACCTTAGGAGTAGAAAAAACTAAGGAAAGAGAGCACCAATACAGGGTATGCAATCAAACAATCACCATTATGCTGATAATTCTCAGATCGTTTCCTCCAGGGCACATTCCAAGTTCTAAGTCCATGTTTATAAATCCACCAAATGTCCCTAAGTGAATGTCTATTCAACTCAAACCCAACATCTGCAAATATTGTTATCGTGGATTCAAGGCCTGGCTTTTGTAATTCCTACATATGTGACATTGAGCAAGTTATTTAACCTCTGCAAGCCCTAGTTTATGCCTCTATAAAAACAGGGATAATATTAGTCTTCTCCATATATGTCTGAGGGTAAATGAGGCTGTTTGTATTAAGCAGTAAGCAGAGTGCCTAGTACATAAGAAGTTATAGATAATTATTAACTGCCAATATTAATGTAATAATGACTTTTTCCACAAACCAATTTCTTCTCATACATTCCCCATCTTTGTTAATGCCATTGCCATCTGCCCACTTACGTCAGACATTTTCAAATCATTTCAGAATCTTTCTTTCTCAACATCAGGCACCATATTCTGCCAATTCCATCTCCCACATATTTCTTAATTTTGTCATTCTTTTCTTCATTGTTTTTCCTCTGTCTCAATGCCAGCCCTCATCACCTCTTGCTTAAATTAGAATTCCATAGGGTATTCTCCATGTCTACAGTGCTGAGCATAGTGTATGACACAAAATAATTACTTAATGTTTGAATGAATGAATATCATCAAATCACCTCTGTTAAAACAAATGGTACCAAAATCCATCTCTGCCTAGGAATCTTCCTTGATTCCACTTTTTCTTCCACAGCACACATTTAATTCACGACTAACTCTATAACTTCTACCTTCAAAATATAGTCAGAGTCTAAGTATTTCTCAGCACCTCCCCTAGTAAAGTTCCTAGTCCAAGAACAGATTCTTACCTGTCCACTCAGACTTTTGTCCTCTGCCTTTCGATGTATCTACTACATGGTAACTGGGGCAATCAGAGTATAAATAAGATCTTACCATACCTTGCTTAATACCTTCTTGTGACTTCTCGATATCATCTACAAGAACTCTGAAGCCCCCTGTTGACTTTTCTCACCTTCTCACTTTCCACTTGTCATCCTACTCATTTTGCTTTGGCCACAATGGCCTTTGTGCTGTGCCTGGAACTCACCAAACCTGCTTTTGCAACTGCTGTTTTCCTGCTTGGAGCATGCCGCCCCTGAGTCTTCACACAGCTACATCCTCAGCAACACCCCACACTTGTTTCATTATCTCATTTATATCTTTACATCTTATTGTCTATCTCCCTAACCCCACTCCTCAAACATAAGCTACTTGAAGCAAAATTTATGTCTCATTTATCACTGTCTCCCATAACCCAGAACAGTGCCTAGCACATAGTGGGAGCTCAATAAGTAAATATGAAATACTAACTTTTTTCCAAACTAGATTCATTTAGGACACTAAATGAGGTAAAAAGAGATTAAAATATATTAATAAGAACATAAACAACAATAAGACCCCAAATGCATATAGATAAGAGTGAAAAGTAAATTTGGAAAATTGGAAATAGCTAATTTGATAAAATTTTGTGTTTCTTTTGGGAAAAATGTCTTAATCATCATGAAAATGTGAGAAGGAAAAGGTACGAAAATGCTTTAATCTAGAGCAATATATGTAAACTGCTATGTGAGTGCTATGACAATAAGTTCTGCCACAATTCTAAGAAGGAAGAAGTCTTGTATGGACAGACTGAACTGAGAAGTATAAGATTTTTAAACTACAATACTATTAACATCTTCCTAAAATAGCATATTCAAAATTCTGACTTTTTAATGGGCTGAGTTGAAGTGTGTGTGTGTGTGTGTGTGTGTGTGTTTGTGTGTGTTTGTGTGTGTGTGTTTAGGGGCAATGAGCTTCTGGTTTAGGGGCCTCAGGCTGCTCATCAGATTGTAGGTGGCACAGCCACTTGCCACAGCCTTCCCATTCCACTTAACCTGGAAAATCTGAGCTAGTTTCTCAGGTTCTCTTGATTTCCCTTGAGAGTCTGCATACCAAAAGCGGATCTTATGGTAAACTTGAGCTGAGAAACAAATTGATCTGAGAATGCTTCCATGATTCCCATTACCAGAAAAGCCTGCTTCTCTTAATTATAGCACAGATTTTCAGAGTGTTATTTCAAGACAAAAAAGAAAAAAAAAGATTATTGTTTTTAAGGAAGTGGTAGGAGAAGGAGTGTATCACAATTCGGTGCTGTCATGATTAAGCAAGAGCCTCAGCAATCCACATAGTGAGGTATTTTAATAAACCACTTCTGGAGCTCTACTTAGGTCAATGATGACAAAGTGAGATACATGAAGCCACTTTACAGGGAAAGAGCTCATGTTTATACAGCTTAGGCAAACTTAAGAAAATAAATCCAGATAATTCTGTCAATAGTAACACAACGTTTGAGAAATGGTGTCATTCTCATTCCCCTGAACTGGACAATGACAAATCAGAGCACTTAGAAAAATTAATGCTGGTGATTTCTTCCCCAAAAATATTGGTAAATAGAAATTTTCTATTTGTTTTAGGTTTTAGAATTGATGTTAAAAGTGTATAAAGCCATTGACTATTGTGACAGAAATTGCTAGCTGATGACACTAAATCTTTTCTTTCTGTACACCGAGGTAAACTATATTTTCCAGCCTCCTTTGTAGTTAGATGTGCCATGTGACAAATTTGCCAATAGAATGAGAGTGAAGGTGAACCAGTCCCTTTATAATTAATTTATGAAGCCTCTCTTGGGTAATTTTCATTGTCCCTCTCCCTTCTGGCTTGATGCAAATGAGCATAGTGCACTTGAAAGCAACATGATGAAACTGTTAGAGCCACAGGATACAAGACCCTAGGTCTTTGAATTATTTGGTGGCAAGTCACTTGTCAATCAGGATTTTATACAAGTGAAAAGTAAACTGTCATGTCCAGCCTCTGAGATGTGGGAATTTATCTCTTATATTAGTTAGCATTACCTTAACAAATGCAGCTGGTTAAATTTGCTGCCTAGAAATTAAAGGCCCTACTGGTTCCATCAAAAGTTTAAAAGTGCTGAGAATTTTTAAAAGTATCTTAAATCTCTTAATCATATATATTTTTCACTCTACATGTAACTTTCTAACAATAATTACCAATTAGGAAAATTGTGTTTCTACTGGTATTATGTATTATGTAACTTCCCAGAAAGCACAGAGCTTTCTGACTAAACTTTTTCTAAGTCATATGAATTTATGCACTGATGACTTTTTAGACCAATTAACAATGAAAGTCAAATACATAGTTCAAAACTGTGGGCATATATTATAAAGGAAATAAAGATAAGGTAAATTCATTATGTTAATTCTAAGGTTTATGGTCATTGTCCCCAAGTGGCATGCCAAAATAAACACCTCTCAAAGAAATGCTTCTAAAATCAGGTCACAGATAATCACTTTCAAGCAGCTGGTAAAAAGATGGATTTTTTTTTTTTTTAAAGACACATGGTTAGTCCTCCATATAGTGAAAATATATATTGGTATCCTTTCATAACTCTATGGATTGATGTCTTCAGATACCCACTAATTAAAGGAAGATAATACATCAAAAAGGACTTCTATCCAGAGATACAATCATGGGCTATGGTACAACCCTCAAATAAAAAGCTTTTATTCCTCAGTCCTATAATTTTCTTTTTTAAACTGGAAACAGTTTTGTTCCTGATTTCTAAACAAGATTCTCCTCTTAAGGAGTTAATCAATCATACTTCTAAAACTGTACTGTGCAGATGAGAAAACAAATTGTTCTCTGGTTTACAAAATGAAGGTTATGGAAATAAATTTCAAGATGTTGACTCATGCATGCAGTTGTATCACTCTATCAGTGCTCAATTTGTGTATGTGAATGTTTATGAACCCCTGGAGGTTTGCAAGTAACATAAATGAGAATTATTGGTAAAGAAAGGCAGAGAAGGTCTTTTTGGCCAAAGTTTGAAGAAGGACTACACTCCCAAATGTGGTAAACTACTTTCTTTGGAACAGGTATTATAAAATTCAGTTCAAAATATTTCCATAACCACTCTCCTAGTGTAGACACCAGAAGATTCATTGTTATCTGTGCTTTCTCTCTGAATTAATCCAGTCACACATAGGCCAACACAGCATTGCTTCTTTAAGTATTCTTAACCTTTACAAAATGGAGCTGGACATTTGAGAACCCTCAGTAATAAATTGCTGGTTGACACTGGAGTTCCCAGATTCCTCTGGGTGCAAATCCACTTTTGCTTGAAATCCCTTCACCGTATCTCATCCAAGTAGTGCTTTTCTTCCTTTGCCCTGCTTTCTTCCTTTTCTCCTAGTCCTACCACCACCTCCACCCAAAACTCACACTAAAAATGTAGTCTTTGCCATGGTGTCCTATCCAGTTCTACCATTTCATTCTCTCCTCATGCCGTTTTCTCAGTCAAAGCTTACCTGGTGAAAGGAGCATTGGACAGGAGTCAGGTGGCTTCAAAATTTGGTCCCTTAGAAGCAGGTAACCCAAATTATCTTGAATTTGAATTTTTAAAAATGTATAAAATAGATATAATTAAACCTTTATCAAAAGACTAGATATAGAAATAAATAATTTCTGCAAAAGCACCTAGTAGAATTCCTGGCACTTAGTAGGCACTAAGTAATTACTATTTTAGTTTTTGCTGCATATAAATCAACCCCAAACTTAGTAGCTTAAAACAATGATCACTTATTATTTTTCATGGTTTCTGTGGATCAAGAAGTTCAGAAGGGCTCAGTTGGGCCATTCTTGCTTAGAATTTCTCATTCACTCGCAGTCAGATGTCAGCTGGGGCTGTGGTCATCTGAAGAAAGTGGGGATTCACTTCCAAGGTGGCTCACTTGTACAGCAGCAGGTTGGTTCCGATTGCTGGCTGGTGAGCCTCCGTTTCTATGAAGTCTTTTCCACAGAATTGCTTGAGTATATTTGTGGCGTGGTGGCTAGCTTCTTCTGGAATGAGCAATTTAAGACAAGGTGAAAATTAGTCACACACTACCATTTCAACCATATTCTATTGGTCACATAAAGACAGCCCTGGCTGGGTGCGGTGGCTCACACCTGTAATCCCAGCACTTTGGGAGGCCGAGGCGGGTGTATCACTTGAGGTCAGGAGATTGAGACCAGCCGGGCCAACATAGTGAAACCTCATCTCTACTAAAAATACAAAAATTAGCTGGGCGTGGTGGCAGGCGCCTGTAATCCCAGCTACTCCACAGGCTGAGGCAGGAGAATCGCTTGAACCCAGGAGGCGGAGGTTGCAGTGAGCCGAAATCACGCCACCGCACTCCAGCCTGTTGACAGAGTGAGACTCTGTCTAAAACAAACAAACAAACAAGCAAAAGACAGCCCTGATTTGATGTGGGAGAGGGTCTACATAAGACAATGAATACAAAGGAATGTCAATTATTGGAGACCACCTTGGAGTTGGGTACAATAGTTAGACATTTATTTTCTTAGAGAAAACACTGACCACCTTCACCGTAGTTAACCAACTGACCTGTTTTTCAATTTCACCTTGATGTATTCCTTTTTAGGCTAGTCAAGCCCAACCTGCCTCACTTTACCTTTCTTGCTCTCTCTCTTCATCTTTCTCCATGTTTCTCTCTCTTTCTCTCACACACACACAAACACACACACAAACACACACACACACACTGACACACACAGGACTAGAATCAACATCTAAATTTTGCAAACAATATTTCTCAAATTAAAATAATCTTTTTAAAATAAGCTTTTTAATTTTAGAGTAGTTTTGTATTTACAGAAAAATTGTGAAGATAATGCAGAAAGTTTGCATAGTTCCCACACCCACTTTCCTCTATTATTTTAGGCAATGCCTTGAAAGATAGAAAGGGTGTCAATAGGTCAAGATTGAACAATGCAAGCAAAAACTCTACGGCAAGGGATTAATCTCCTTTCATATCTTGTAGGTGACAAAATCCAGCATTTGAAAAGAGATGCAGAATGACATAAACTAGAGAACTAAATTAGTCAGATGAAGTTGCTGTCTGTCTTGTTATGACTGTAAAAAGAAATACTTGTTATTATTGGAGAAATAATTTTTAGAAAGTAATAAAACAAGATAGAAAGGTAACCAATTTGGCAACCTCACAATCCAAAGGAACCAAGATTGAATGACTTGTTTTCTAATACAATATAGGTACAGTTGAATTATATGATCTTTATAATCCTTTTTAGGCTTCTGCAACATGATTAAATAGGAAAACAGTGAATGTAAAATTTAAATAAAAAATGATTTGGCTGAATAGTGATTTTGCTTCTGTGAACCAGTACTACTTCTCCTAGAGATAATTATTAAATGGAAGGAGACTCCATTTTTTGGAGTAGCGAAGGAGTTTTGTCTCACTAAAAGCTATAAAGCAAGATGTTTGTAAATGATCTGCAGTATATACAGTCAGATTGCATTTTATTCCATAGAGAGAACAGGAAAGTTATTATTGCCCATTTACAGGTTAGCAAACTGAGGCTGGAAGGAACACTCTCCAGACTAGGCCAAGACCACAGACTGAGTAGATTTGAGAAGTTTGGTTAACTAGACCAAAGGATTACAGCCCATGAAAGATTCCAGAACAGAGATTTGTAGGTAAAATTAAGTGTATTATCTGAAAGGTCTGTTCCATGTTGTGTAACCCAAGTCCCGAAGAAGGAAAGTTGCTGTTTCAAGATATTTTCCTTCTCTCTCTTTCTCTGTCTGTCTCTGACACACACAAACACCCACACATGCACATACAATCTCTGAATTCACTCAAACTTAATACTTTTTTGTGCTTTGAAAATTTTAAACAGCAGTGAGAAAGGGAAAAATCTGACAATATTCCTCAATAGCTTCACTAAGTCTTCCTGCCCCCAGGCCCACCCCAAGGTCCTCCAATCTATCATTCTTAGTGACTCCAGGTTACTGCTCCCTGTGCCAAACAAAAACAAAAACAAACAAACAAACAGAAACACTGCACTTCTGCACATGTCAACCCCATGCCTACCTAACTCCAAAATGCACAACTAAACATGTTATCTTTATCCCTTCATAAAAACATTTGGTGGTTTCCTGCAGTATCAAGTCAAACTCCTTAGCTCCACATATGCATCATTTAAACATCGGGTCCTAACGTTCCATTGTAGCCCAATTTCTCATCAGTTTCCTCATAAATACTACACTCTTGGGGCACTAATATGACATGTTGGAGGGTGATGGGGCTGGTATTCAGATGCATACAGAAAATTTTCTCATGCCTGGAATTATCATTATTCTTGTCACAACAACGACTGCTTTATTTTTTCAGTGCCTACTCGATGACAAGCATTGCACTAGGACTTAACATGTAATATTTCAGTTAAAGCTTATAACAAGCCTTCTTCCAAGTAATTATCCCCAATTTCCTTTGAGATTACAGAATTAAAGATTAATTTCTACTCAAGGACCTACAGCTAATGCAAGGGTGGATTCGCTCAGATCTGTTTGCCTCTAAAGCCTATTTTCTTTCTCCTATGTTAGTAGAGTGCTACAAAGAGCTATGACTTTGGAGGCACGTGGGACTGGGTTGCAATCTCAGCCCTGCCATTTACAGACACAATAACTTTATGCAGACTGATTACTGTCTCCAAATCCCAGTTTCCTCATTTGCAAAAATTAAGATACAAGAAAGGACCTACCTTTTAAACTTTTTGTGTGAATCAAAGGAGAAAACAGATGTAAAGCGTTTAGTTGCTGGTATTATTGAATCTCATCACTTCTACTTAAAAATCTCTTATTTCTCAAGATCCAGTGCACATGCCACTTCTTAAATTGACACTTTATCCAATTCTGCCAGATGGAATTTTTTTCTCCTATGTTCCCGTGTTACTTTAGTATTATTTAGTCTTATTTGTTCCCCATTGGTCAAGAGGTTCTGGAAGGCATGTGTTTTGCTATGTTGGCCTAAGTTCCCCACAAAGCAAACTCTAAGCCAAAGATTTGAGTAAAGCAGTCTTGAGAGGTGCAACAAACATTGGTAGATAAGGGAGGAAACAAATAGAGAGGGAAAGCAGCCCTGAAGAGATTTGTTATTAAGTCGTAGTGGGTAACTGATCATTACTATCCCACAGTCAGACTCTGGAAAACCGAGAACTCAGAATTACCCTAGCCTAGAAGGTGTGATTCTGGGTATTTATATTTGTACACTGATTAGTCTGGGATTATGGGCCACCCGTATACCTGTACAGACACTTCTGGCTTACATAGTGGGTTCTGGAAGCCTGAGGTAAGCCCTGCAACAAAGATGAAGGTACTGCCTTTGAAAGTTAGGCTAGTTTATGGCGAGGGGACCCAAGATAATAGGGTGGAACAGTGGCAATGTCTGCTGTGTGTGTCTCATGCTTCTGTATCATCATCTACACATTCACACACCTGCTCTTGCTCTTTATTAATTTTTACCTGGACTTTTCTTGTAGAATGTCCAGTATACGGTATACAACCAATAAATGATTAAAGAAGAAAGGGAAGAATAGAGAAGAGAAAGAAAGAAAAAGGAAGAAAAAGGAGTGAAAAGGGGGAGAAAGAAAAGGAAGAGAAATGCATGGAAAGTAGGGGAAGAGAAAGGAAAAGATGAGAAAGGAAGAGAGGAAGGAAGAAAGAAGGGAGGGTAGGAAAAGGGAAGAATGGCACCTGTGTTGTAATTTGAAACAGAGAAGTCTCCCTTTTGCCTTTCAAGGTAGCAATAAATGAAATGTATACAGATGCTAAAGAAATAAAGAATTCCTAGGATGGCATATATATGGCTGTCTAAATGTCAATTCAAGATATTTAATATAAGAACAAATTAAAGAATCAGAGTTATAGTCTCTTATTTTTTCCTTGCCTGATCGAAAACCAAAAAAGTTACTATAAGACTGGTAATAAGTCATGACCCTTGGCATATATAATTTGAAAAAAGAATCTAAGAAAGGCAAGTAAGGATTTTCTTCTTGCCGTATGGGGTAATAAGTTTTATAATGAAAACAATCGCAAGTTACATAAACAATTGTATGCACAGCTATTTTGAGGGATGTCAAGTTGCAGGATGTAGTCTTGCCTATGAGGACCTCAAATGGAATATAGATGAAGGCTATAGGTACTGAGAAGGTCAAGGTCCTATGTCTCCAGGAATGGAAGACGGTAAAATTCCTAAGGAACATAGCTGTAAAGGACCCCATGAGACAAATGCTAAAATATTTGAAGAAGGTAGGACATTGTTCTGGAGGTTAGCTGTGCATGGGATTGGTGTTGAAAGCAAGGGACTTGCTATCCTGGTTTTAGGAATTTTGAAAAATGGCATAAGGAATGGCCTCCAGAGGATAAAATTGTCAGGGAAATGGAATTAGTGGTGATCTCTTGGTCACCACTTTATTTAGTGAAGAAGATAAAAAGAATCAATCAAATAATGTTATCTGGCAATTGGGAAGGGATTTCAACAACAAGGGAGAGCAGAGGATCATGGAAGAGATGATAGGGGAGCGCTAGAACTAAGCTATAAACAAATGAGAAGAAAATACTGTAGCGAGTAGTAGTTTGAAATCAGACAGTCCTGGGTTTGAATTCTGACTCTGCTACTCTGCTGCAGGCATTGATAAAATTTTAGAAGATTTTTTTAAAGAAAAATAATGCAAAATATAAAACTAAAATTAGGACCAAATATAAATTTGTATTTAAAAAAATAAAGTAAAATGAAATTTAAAAGAAATATAAAAGCTAACAAACACCCAAAATATCTCAATATTCAGAAAAATAGCAATATTTTTATTGACTAATTGCTTGACAGTTATGTATACTGTATAACTTGCATAATGCATTCTTTTCTACATTTTTTGCCAGCAAATCCTTAAGTCATCTCTTCATATGACAATGGTTTTGCAATATCATTTTCTATTGTAAGAATACAAAGATGATTCAGTCCCTCCTCTAACATAGTTGGTATAATCTTTTTAAATGACTGTTCAGAAAAGTGTCTTTTGATTCCATAGGTCATTATTGGTAATGATTTTTAGAATTGTTGCGGAATTTGGAAAAACCTGTGTTAAACCCCTTCCACATGTGAACAGTAAGATTTGGAAGGAGCATTTTCCATAGACTAGTTTTTGACGCCACACACTTTAAACTTTGTCTTTCCTCTGTTACCTGGATACTCCCAGTGCTGGCTTTGCAGGTCAGATCCATTTTGTGATCCAACTTCTGGACCTGCATCCATGTCATGATGCCAGATGAGCTGACACAGTGAATTTCTACACTGGAGTGGCTAGTGATGACTTAACCAAATGTAAGTATGCCACTAAACCCCAACTAAATGTATCCTCAATTCAACTAGCCATTAGTCATCTCCCCAAAATGTCCATGACCAACCACTCCAATGCTATGAGGGGGAGTGTGATGGTGAGGAAGTTGGAATGAAAAGAGAAAACAGCCTTCACTGATTTCTGTTAAAATATCTAGCTTTTGCAAATTTAGTTCAGACGTATTACCACGTGAATGTAATGCTAGGGCTTCTTGCAGGGCCTTAGAAGGGACTCCTGCAAGCAAAGGAGCTAGAGCCTAAGCTCCATTAACTTTACAGTAAGTCTACTGCTGACCAGTTACGTTTATGCTAGTTATATAACTTCTCTACATATCCACTCCTTTATCTCACAGAATTATATGACAGATGAACTGAAAGAACACATGTAAAGTGCACTGTTCCTGACATATAGTAAAAGTCAATAAATGACAGATAAAAAAATATAATTACTAGATTTTTACAAACTGGTAACCTCTTATTTTGTGTATTTGATTACAGTAGGTGCCATCGAAACTCTCAAAGGCTATGAAGGTTTTTTGTTTTTGTGGTGGTTTTTATTTAAAGAGAGTTAGTGTGGGCTACTTGAGTACTTTTTACCCTCCCTGTAGAACTAGGGGCACCTTGAAGTATTATAATGGAGAGCTTGAAATCTCCAGGGGTGGGGGACAGTTTTATTGCAGAGCAGTTAGGGTAAAATAGCTTTAGTCCATTAGGAAATCCCGCATCTGAAAGGATGCCCTCTCTTTTACTCTGCTGGTTGTAGCAGGTACGTGGGCTTAAATAAAAGCATTCATTATACCTATATACATTCCTGATAGAGGGGAAGAAATTAATGAACAAATATATATGAACACACATACCCATTTTTTAGCAGGTTGATGTTCTGGGCATTGTGCTGGACTCTCATATTTGCCATCTCATTTAAGCTTCACAGGAAGCTTGTGCCTGTGAATGTCCTCAATATACGGATGAAGGAACAAACACGAAGAGAGGAGATAAGCCTTCTCAGCCCTCACTTGGAATGTTTCGTGAACAAGTGGAAGGGCCTGAGGGATAGAAGCTCTGCTCCATCTGTGTGGTTCTCAGCTATGCTGCAGCAGTGCTGAACCAGCTAGCTTGGCTGCCCTCCCCCTTGCCCTGATCCTGGGGCAAAGCCAGCACTCTAAGTCAGTCTCCAGAATTCTGTGCATCAGTCCAAGGAGGGCAAGACTAAGCTTGATTAAAAGGAGTAATAGCCAGAGACAGAGATGGGAGCGGGGGATGGTTTAAAGGTTGGAAAAGAGGAGGGAATGGTTATCTTCAATGTGGAGAGAATGTTAAGTGGAAGTGCAAATATTCAAGTATATATATTTTTGGATAATGGTAAGAGTAGCTTTCTTACTGTCCCCTTGCTAAGTCTCTAGGTAGCTAGCATTAATCAAAATAACTATTTTAGTTTTTTAAAAATATAATTTATTTAATTCTGAGATCGAAAATCTGTATTTGTAAACCAGAGAGATTAAAAGACCGTTATTTTCTTCACTAAAGGATTTACAGTAAAAGTTAACCAGCCAGTACCCTCGCAACGTCTAAAATTGGATTTATTGTTGAAGATTTGTCTATTACCTTAAGCAGTAAGGTGTACATCAGACCATCAAAATCTTCCATGCCATCAGTGATGGTACCTCTGACTGGGAACTGAGATGAAAAGTGGAAAAGCACTGAAATAATTTTATTCCTGCCCTTTCTAGCTCCTCAGACTGACTATCATACACCTGGGCTGCTGGCCACCCTGCCCATTCCTTGGTCCTCTAGGATAAGAGTTAAGTGGCAAAGTAAGAGGCATTGTTATGTGTTAGAGAGAAGAGTATCACAGATTGCGTTCCCTGGAAGCAGATGCTGAGATGGAGATAGACAAGCAAAATGTCTATGACAGGAAGAGAAGGGGAAAGAACAGGATTGGGCAAGAGGAGAGTTCAGACCATGATTCAAGATTGGCAAGGCTTCTGTCCACTCTCTGGGAGCTCTAGAGCAAATACTGATCAGCACTTGGCTGAGAGGGCCAGCCCCATATTGCTCTACCTTGCTCAGTCATTGGATACCAGCCACTCAGGAAGAATGAGGCCCTGGTTCTCTGCTGTTAAGGAAAACTCTGAAGAAGCCAGTGATTGGAGGCTGTATGATATCAGCTGCTTCCTGCAGCTGGGCAGATCCTTATTCCTTGAAGGAAGATCTTGGTAGCACATTTTCTATTACAGATCTTCTTCTCTACATGTATTGTGGTATCAGGTCCTCTGGAACTCTAGGGGACCTCTTTTATTTACAGACACTTAGAAAAGCAAAGTTAGTAGTACAGAAAAGCGAAGTTAGCAGTACAAGCTGTAGCTGCCATAGTTTAAAGTTGGTCTCAGGGCAATGACTGGTACTCATCTCCCTCCTCTACTCAACTTTCTAGAGTCCCCTCAGCTACTACTTCTGCTGTTCTCCACAGTTTACCTGGTAGCATGACCTGAATCCTCATTTCTGAGCCCATCGGAGGTCGTCCTCTTATACCCCTACCTTGTCCAGTCACTGAATAAGGGTAGCCCTGGGAATAATATCACCTCAACTGTCTGTGGCTGAAGCAGATCTTCAAGGGGCAATGGATAGAGGCTGTCTGCTGACCACATTCCCTGAAATTGGACAGCAAGTCCTTCCTTGAAGGCAGATCTGAGCAGCACATTTTCATGTCTGCCAGTAGAGAATGCTATTTTAAGCACTCTCACAAAATAATAATAAAATATAATTTATACTGGAATAATAATTTACCTGTTATCTAGTTTTTGTATATTTTTAAGTGAAACAGATTATAATTATTTTAAAAACTTCGATTTTAGATTTCTCTATAAAACACACATTTCTGGGTTACTAGGTAGCACAAAGGAGGAAGAAATGACCATCTAGATCCTAAATGAGTGTAAGTTTTTGCTTTAGCAGGTTGTTGTTGAGTTAATGAATACAGGCCGGCCAGGCCAGTAGCTCATGCCTGTAATCCCAGCACTTTGGGACTTTGGGAGGCCAAGGTGGGTGAATCACCTGAGGTCAGGAGTTCGAGACCAGCCTGGCCAACATGGTGAAACCCCGTCACTACTAAAAATACAAAAATTAGCTGAGTGTGGTGGCGCACACCTGTAATCCCAGCTACTTGGGAGGCTGAGGCAGGGGAATTGCTTGAACCCAGGAGGCAGAAGTTGCAGTGAACTGAGATGGTACCATTGCACTCCACCTCCACCTTGGGCAATAGAGAGAAACTCCATCTCAAAAAAAGAAAGAAAGAAAGAGAGAGAGAGAGAGAGAAAGCAAGCAAGCAAGCAAGCAAGCAGGCAGGCCCTTTTTTGTGTCTTTCTCCATTCCTTAAAAAAGAGGCACAAATTCCATAACCAAAGTAGCCTTGTTTGGATATCTTTCTGATAATAAAAGCTTCAAAGTGAATCATAAAGTCTTGGCAAAATTGAGTGAGTGAATGCTAAGAATAGGTGGCAAATCAGTAGAATGAAAAGATAAATTTCCAGAGAGGACTGTTAAAAATAGCTCTAAGTGATGGAGACCATCTTCAAAGGGGGAAAGGAATGAGAAATGACCTCATTCTCCAATAAGTGGACATCAGAATCAGAACTAAAGGCCCCTAAGAGGGGCTAATGCACTATTTAAGGCTGGGAAAAGGCTGTGGTCAGTGTGAGCCACCCAGCAGGCTCACCTCAATGTGGACACAGAGGCTTCTTAAAGTTACATGCGCCAGCAATAGTCTCCCTTAGGCCAAGTGTGGAAGCTAATGGAGGCTAAAGACCTGTGAGTCAACTGGTGGGACTAAGCTATGAACTATGTTTATCATTATTAGCACAGTTGACAGACTACAGTGACTTGCAAAAACATGGAGATGTATATTTGTGTATACATACTTTATGTACATATGTCTACAAACTTTGCAGAAAAAATTCCAGCCTCATCTACATGAGAACACAGATACAAATACATACACATAAACTTTAGCAAATCAATGAACCTATTTTTGTTGACCAAATGAGTCTTATCAAAGCCCTGAAAATTAACCTTTAAAAACAACAGTGTCAAAACTCTGATACAGACTTTTTTCTTTTTTTTTTTTTGAGGCAGCACCTCGCTCCATTGCACAGGCAGAGCAACATGGTGCAATCACTGCTCACTGCACCCTTAGCCTCCCAAGCTCAAGTGTTCCTCCCACCTCAGTCTCCCAAGTAGCTGGCACCAGAGGCACACACCACCATGCCCAGCCACCATGCCCAGCTAATTTTTTAAAAAAAATTTTGTAGAGATGAGATCTTACTGTATTGCACAAGCTGGTCTTGAACTTTGACACAAGATTATTAAGGGCAAGGACTTTTTTCTAATCCTTGTTGAAACTCATAGAGTGGTACTCGGCTACTTGGCATATAGTAGTTACTCAATAAATGTTTGTTGAATGAAGAATAAATGATATTTGATTAACTACAAGTAGAACAAAGAGTCAATCTTTTTTTTTTTTTTTTTTTGGAGACAAGGTCTTGCACTGTCACCCAGGCTGAGTGCAGTGACCCAGTCTTGGCTCACTGCCACCTCAACTTCCCAGGCTCAAGCTATCCTCCTGCCTCAGCCTTGTGAGTAGCTAGAACTACAGGCCTACATGACCATGCCTAACTAAATTTTTTGTATTTTTTTGTAGAGATGGGGTTTCACCATTTTGCCCAGGCTTGTCTCGAACTCCTGGGCTCAAGTGATCTGCCCACCTTAGCCTCCCAAAGTGCTGGGATTACAGGTGTGAGCCACTGCACCCGGCCCTGAATGGGTCAATCTTTAGAAGCTGTATTACAGTTATAATTTACTTTACCTATCCCATATCAATGCCACTTGTTATGGAACAAGGATTATTAGAATTGGAATGGGCTTTAATAATGATCTAATTAAATCCTCTCATTTTCCCATGTGAAAGTGGGTTAGAGGAGTGAAATGACACATAAGGCCACCCAATTAATTTGTGATCTGACCTCTTCTGGAACCCAGGGATTTTGGCTTTGAATTCACTGGGCCATCAAATGAATATCAAGAGACCTTTGATTGGTTCCATATAGACATATTCATTTGTGTGATGCAGTTTGTCTGTGTGTTTGTGTGTGTTGGGGGAATAAGTAACATTTCTGATTCTATTTTCAGATTTCTTATTTTCCCCTCACAACACCATTTGCACAGCGATGGTCAAGTCAGTAGGCATATGCATGAGAACCCCCTGTCTTGTCCTCCTCCCTTTGCCAGTTTGTCTGTCTTTGAATTTTTGTGTGTGTGAATATTCTGGGATAAACCTCATTTTAGATTCTAGTAAACCTGATCTTTAAAAACAGTTTGGGTCCCTGTCTCATGTGCCTGTTCTGTTTAAAATTTCTAAACAATAAATATTTCAATCTTTCACTTGTACAATTACCAGATATAAGCTACATTATCTCATGCACTTTGCTGTTCACTTTCTATCTCAGGTGCTCCCTGCAGCAAACCTTTCAACATAGTGCCTGCCATCATCATTAAAGAGTCCCCAAAGCTCTTTTACAGAGTAATAACCTTGGCAGCACTTTGCCCAGTGCCAAATCTCCCTCCATGGCTACTTATAGGATTTGTTCTTCTCTGGTACTGTGTGACACTGAAGCTGGCCTCAGTGAACTTCCTATTTTTAATTTCAGTCTTCGTTTCCTTCTCTCATTATTTCTCCTCTTCTCTTTGCTTCTGTAATGCCTTGTTTCAGGTCAAGCTCGGCTCAACTTTCACTTTCTTCATTTAACTTATCAGTTCTCCTGACAGCTCATTCTTTTCCCTTGTTAAAGCTGCACTTTGCAAGTGTTCTTAGTCTGTAATTGGGGTTTTGGTTCACACTTAATCAAAAGTATGTATTTTACTTCTAATTATAAAGCATTACTTTATAACTTGAAAGAAAATATTATGCAGGAACTGCTGTAAGGATTAGGGATGGAGCAGCGAATGAAGTCCCTGCTTTCAGTGGAGTTCACTAGGGGAGGCAGATTACAAGTAAATGAATATTCAATAGAAGTGAGGTAGTGAAGGTGCAATGAAGAAAAATCAGCAGGAGGAAACAGAGAAGATGAGGAGAAGTGAAAGAGGAATACTTTTGGTAGAGTCAGGAGCATGTCTGTGAAGATGTGACAGTGAGAAGGAACGAATTGAAGGAATCAACTCTGCAAAGACCTCAGGGAAGTGTGTGCCTGGCAGAGGGACTAACAAATGTAAAGACCTTAAGGTGGAAATACGCACAGACTTTTCAAAGATGAACAAGAAGACCATCATGGCCTGGGGAATGGTGCAAGAGAGGAATGCTGGAAAGCTGGCAAGGTAGGTCAGGGCCAAAGCCCATGCAGCCAAGCCACTGAAGAAGAGCAGAATGGCATGGTCTGCATGATGTGCTAATGTGACTCCTCTGCTTGTTGCATACAGAATTGACCTGGGGGCGCTGAGAGAGATTGGAAATGTGGGGAAGTCAATGAAGTGGCAATTGGAGGAAGATATGGGTAGGATTTGGAGGGGAGCAGTAGGGTTTATCAGAAGGGCTGAAATTCAGATTTATTTTGCTATAATATGTAAGGGAAAGGGCAGTCAAGAATGATTGCTAGGTTTTTGGGACTGAGCCAAAGAAGAATAAAGACGCCATTAACCATTTGTGAAAACCCGGGGAGTGTACGTATCTGGTTTATACGGTAGGTAGGGCAGAACTGTGAGAGCTCTGATTAGATGTAAGTTTGAGATGCTGGACTTAGAAAACCGAAAAGAATAAAAGGATATTTTCAAAATCTCAGTTTAGTGCTCTAATTCAAAGGAAAGACAACGTTATGTTTTTTCCTTTCAACCTGTAACTCTGTATTTATTTAACTTTAAACATACCTTATTTCAAAAGAACTGTGTCCTCTGAATTAATGTGCAAAACTATATTGTAATAGTTAAAGAATTCAGTAATAATCTTGTGTCAAAGTTCAAGACCAGCTTATGTAATATAGTAAGATCTCATCTCTACAAAAAAATTATTTTAAAAATTAGCGGGGCATGGCGGTATGTGCCTCTGGTGCCACCTACTTGGGAGGCTGAGGTGGGAGGATCACTTGAACTTGCAAGGCTAAGGTTGCAGCAAGCAGTGAGTGCACCACATCGCTCTGCCTGTGCAATGGAGGGAGGTACTGTCTCAAAACAAAACAAAACAAAAAAACTGTATCAGAGTTTTGCCACATCTGAATGTGTAAAGGAATTTTTTTGTGAAAAGCTTCTGTCTCTATAATCTGAAAGTACCTATGGAAGTTTTAAATATGCAAGGCTGAGAAGCTCCCAAGAAAGTCCAGGCCTTACAATTTGACAAAGTGGTTGGTCTTCTCCCAATGTAACTATTAACACAATGCAGGATCATTGTCAGTAATAGTTGACTATGTGAGTCTCTCTCCATTCTCTCAGCCACTGATATCTAATGTTAATAAGGGGCAGAACAGGATGAAGTCAGCTTCATAAGAGGCTCTGTGTCATTCTGAGGAGAATGTGGTATTGATTTTTAGAGGCTTAGAAGCTGCAGTGGTTTGCAATAGCAATGTCCTGGACCGAGAATGAAGGGACATGCTGTCTAGACCAGGCATTGTCACTTTATTACTGTGTGGCCTTCAAGTCACATGACCCCTGTGGAATTCAGTTTCCACACATATGAAATAGGGGCAATACTATATAGCTGGCAAGACTGTTGTGAGGATTCTCTAAAATCGTGTGGAAATATTTAAGGGCAATGAAACAATACACATATATATTATATTTTGAATTATCAATATCTGTCAAAAACTGCAGAAAGGTAAATTTTATACATAAAATCGAACTAGGAAGAGATTTAAGAGCCATGCAGATTTATACAGCCAAGGACATTTCTAGGCCTTAAAATTATTCATGTTATGTCATAACTTAGAGTGGATAATAGAGAACTTTTTACAATGGACACTGAGTAAGGCATGAGAATAAACTGGTCCCTCAATAAAGTGGAGCGAGTTTTCTTTTTTTTTTTTAAACAGGGTCTCACTCTGTCACCCAGGCTGGAGTGCAGTGGTGCGATCTCGGCTTACTGCAACCTCCGCCTCCTGGTTTCAAGTGATTTCCAGCTAGTTTTTGTATTTTTAGTAGAGATGGGGTTTCGCCATATTGGCCAGGCTGACCTGGAACTCCTGAGCTCAAGTGATCTGCCTGCCCCGGCCTCCCAAAGTGCTAGGATTACAGGCCACTGTGCCTAGCGATGGAGCAAGTTTTTTTGTTTTTTTTTTTTTTTTTTTTTTAATGGTATATATTTATACCAACAGGTGATTGAACAAAGCATATGACACTGTTTTACTTTTTTGTCTACATAATGCCTGATAGGATGTTTATCCCCTCCAAATCTCAGGTTGAAATGTGTTCCCAAGGTTAGAGGTGGGGCCTTGTAGAAGGTATTTAGGTCATGGGGACAGATCCTTCATGAGTGCCCCTCCTGGCCATCATGGAAATGAGTGAGTCATTGATCTATTCGTTCACCTGAGAGCTGGTTCTTTAAAAGAGCCTGAATCTCCCTTTCTACTTCTGTCATCATGTGATATGCCTGCTCCCCTTTCCCCTTCTGCCGTGATTGTAAGCTTTCTGAGACCCTCACTAGAAGCAGAAGCTGGCATTATGCCCTGCTACAGACTGCAGAAGTGTGAGCCAAATAAACCTCCTTTCTTTATAAATTACCCAGCCTTAGGTATTTCTTTATAGCAGTGCAATATGGACTAATACAATGCTTTATTCAAATAAAATTTGAAATGGTTTGTGAAACAATGTCAATAAAAATGATATACAATGGATTAAAGAAATGGATTGAAAAGGAAAATGAAGGTAGGAAAAAAACCATGAAGTTGGAAATTAATGTTATTACGAAAAACACAGCTGAAAGTTCCTTGCCAGGAGTTGTTCACTGTTTGGTTCTGAGCTTCCTACAAGGCCCAGCTCAAAAGTAAACATGAGTTACGAGGCATATTGTCAGTTTTACAAAAGCAATCATTCACTGCAATGTAGGAATTTCTTTTGTTGTGTTTTTCCCCCAAAAGAAACGATTTGTGTAAGAAGATATAATTTGAATGGCCTCAGCTGACCTTTCCTTTTCTCACTTAAAATACTGAGTTACTTGCTTGATAATGGGTTATCAAATGGAGAATTAACCTATGAAATCCACTGGTGCCACAGAGATCACCTATGACTTAAGAGGCATTTCTGAAAGCAATCTAATTTGGCAAAGTAGATAATGACCTAGAAATTTATGATGAACAAAACACAGAGAAAAAGGAGAGCCTTGCAATGGAAAAGGTATCAAGTTAAAATCTGAAACTGTTGTTTTATATCTGACATCATTGCATATGACTAATTTTATTACCCCAGGACAAGGAGATTGTCTTAGCCTACATTTTTTTCATCTGAAAAATTCTGATTTGGAAATAGATGACCTTTTAATTTGTCTTTCTAGCTGTGAGAATCTGAGTTTGCAATTACACTTTGGATCAGATAAACAAGGCAGGTTGTCTTGGAAAAGGAAAATAACATTTAGAATGAGGGCAAGTACTAGAGGAAAAGAACAAAAAACTGGAGAAATGGTTTCTGTTGTTAAAGCAGCAGATCAAGTGCCAGATCTGGAATTCTGCTGCACATGTGAAGGGACTTGCTCCCCACTCCCTTTGCCCAGGACTCCCTGCCCACCCTGACCCACTAGGATACTGGAGATTTGGAGGGTAGGAAGAAACAGAGGCTCCAAATGGGAGACAGCAATGCATATAAGGGCATAAGTACATGTCAAAAGCAAGGAAATTCAGTTCCATGTGTATACTGTGTGCTCACTCCTTCTTTCCCTACTTCCAAAATGGTGGTAGCCAGAATCTTCTCCTTCAGGTAGGGAACGGGAACACTTATCTCTTACAAATCAGCCTAGCCAAAGAGAAAAAATTCAAGAGATGCTGACATCACAGATTCCCCAGTGAAGAAGCCCAGCCATTTCACTACACAGACACCCAGTCAATAAGCTCCACCTACTTGCTCAAAGCTTCCAGTTAACATTCTAATGCAGATAGCCTATGGCCACTAGACAGTACACAGGTAAAATACAAGTGAACGTGAAACAGTAAGTTGGGCCAGCCACGGTGGCTCATGCCTATAATCCCAGCACACTGGGAGGCTGAGGCGGGTGGATCACCTGAGGTTAGGAGTTCAAGGCCAAGCTGGCCAATGTGACGAAACCCTGTATCTATTAAAAATACAAAAATTAGCCAGGTATGGTTGTGCACACTTGTAATCCCAGCTACTTGGGAGGCTGAGGCAGGAGAATCTCTTGAAGCCGGGAGGCAGAGGTTGCAGTGAGCCGAAATCACACCAATGCACTCCAGCCTGGGCAACAAGAGTGAAACTCAGTCTCAAAAAAAAAAAAAAGTAAATTGGATGAAACTTTTTTTAAAAATCAAAATATTCTGATTAATGTGAATATGAATATATAAGGTATATGCATATAAGGTATAAACCTTTTGGGGGAAAACAATGATTTAAAGAAGTACTTTCAGAGGAGAAAAAGAAGAGCTGTTATACATCTTAGATATTAAAATAAGATAGCAGAAGCAAAAAATGTATTAGAAAATTTGGGAGACAAATTTGAGGAAAGCTTACAGAAAGTGAAACAAGAAGACAAAGCTATAAAAAACAGAGCAAGAAAACCATAGGAAGACTAGTGGGAACAGTCCATAAAATCTAGCAGCAGGGAACAGAGAAAATGGAAAGAAGGAAAATAATACAGAAATAATTTAAAAACTGTTTCCAGAATTGGAGCACAGTGTTTCCAAATTGAAATAGCCCACTGTGTGTTTATAAAAATAAGTGATAAAAGACTCGTCACAAGACATAGTATTGTGAAATTTCAGAATACTGAATGCAAAATATAAAAAGTAATAAAAATATCCAGATTAAAAGTTCATGTTTTATTGAAAGGATCGATAATCAATATGGCAGTAAAGCATGAAGGTTAACAGCATGAGCTCTCAACCCAACTCACCTGGATTCTAATTCTGTAATTACTAGCCCTATAACCCTGAGTAAGTTACTACAACCCTGTGTCACAGCTTTCTCATCTGTAAAATGGGGATAAAAAGTAGCGCCTACCTGACAGAGTTGCTGTGAGGATTATGTGAGATGAAAAACATAAATACATATAGAAGTGTGACTGACGTATAGTGCTGAGAAAATGTTAGGCATTGTCATTGAGACTTTAGTAGCTCTGGAAGGTAGAAGGCAATAGGTCAAAGCCTTCAAAATTGTGAGGGCACATGATTTCTCGTCTAGTATTCTATTTCCAGACAACTATCAGTTAAGTACAAGAGTCAAATAAAAATATTTTAGATATACACAGTCTCAAAAATGTTATCTCCTATGTATACTTTATCAGGAAGCTGTGTTCTATCAAAACAAAGAAGTAAGCCAAGACAGAAGAATACATGGAATCAGGTAAAAGGAAATCCCATATAAAATATGGAAAGAGAATCCCCAAGACAATGGTGGAAGGAGACTTTAAAACAACAGCTAATCCTCAACCAGTCCTGATGTGGACAAGTCAGAAGAGTGCTGGGATTTAAGATGAAGTTGACATTAAATGTGTATCAGTGCATTGAAAGATTTTTCACAACTGAGGAAGTGTCTGTGAATAAAAGAATGACAAATATATAGGAAACTAAGAATAAACAGCAATAATAATACCTTAAAATGAAAAAAAATTAACAATTAAGGAAACCAAAATCTGTTCAGAAAAGGCTCTGTCTAGTGTTTATATGGTCATAATACTATAAATACTATAGTGATATAACTAAAATTATAATAAAGCTCTGCTGAGAAGAAAGGAGAAAGAATAAGGGGGTATGTGTTTATGTTTGAGATATAGGTAGTGAAAATAAAAGCTGAAGTGTAATTTTCTATGATAGGAAGTCAATACATCAGGCCTAAAAATAAAAACTCAAATTTGTTTGCTTTTTCTTTGTTTTTAGATTGGTGGAAATATGGGGGCAAATATCATAAAATTAGTTCAAAGAGCTGAAAGTAGCTGCCTCTAAGGAACAAAAATTGGAAAGAGGTAGTCGGAATTCTATTTTTCTGTAATAAGCCTTGTGCAACAATTTGACACTCTACATTATGACCATGTGTAATTTGATATAAAATACACTGAATTCAAAAATTAATATTATTGTTAAAAATTAGGGAAGTCCCAGCCAGGACAATCAGGTAAGAGAAAGAAATAAAAGGCATCCAAATGTAAAAAAGGATGCCAACTATCTCCCTTCACTGACAATATGATTCTATGTGTAGCAAACCCTAAACACTCCACAAGAAATCTCCTAAAACTGATAAACAACTTCAGTAAAGTTTCGGGATACAAAATCAATGTCCAGAAATCAGTAGCATTTCTACATACCAATAATGTTCAAGCTGAGGGCCAAATCAAGAACATAATGCCATTTGTAATAGTCACAAATACACACACACACACACACACACACACACACACACACAGAGAGACACACGGACCCCTAGGAATACATCTAACCAAACAGGTGAAAGATCTCTACAAGAAGAACTACAAAACACTGCTGAAAGAAATCACAAATGACACAAACAAATGGGAAAATCATTCCATGCTTTTGGTTTGAAAGAATCAATATCATTAAAATGACCATACTGCCCAAAGCAATTTACAGATTCCATGCTATTCCTATCAAGCTACCAACATAATTTAACACAGAACTAAAAAAATATTCTAATATTTATATAGAACCAAAACAGAGCAGAATAGCTAAAGCAATTGTAGGCAAAAAGAGTAAAGCTACATATTACGCATTCTCAAACTATACTGTAAGACAAGAGTAACCAAAACGGCATGGTACTAGTACAAAAACAGACTCATAACCCAATGGGACAGAATATAGAACCCAGAAATACAGCTGCACACCTACAGTTATCTTATCTTTGACAAAGCTAACAAAAATAAACAATGGGGAAAGGATTTTGTGTTCAATAAATAGTACTAGGATAGCTAGCTATCCATATGAAAAATAATGCAATTGGGGCCGGGCGCGGCGGCTCAAGCCTGTAATCCCAGCACTTTGGGAGGCCGAGACGGGCGGATCACGAGGTCAGGAGATCGAGACCATCCTGGCTAACACGGTGAAACCCCGTCTCTACTAAAAAAAAAATACAAAAAACTAGCGGGCGAGGTGGCGGGCGCCTGTAGTCCCAGCTACTCGGGAGGCTGAGGCAGGAGAATGGCGTGAACCCGGGAGGCGGAGCTTGCAGTGAGCTGAGATCCGGCCACTGCACTCCAGCCTGGGCGACAGAGCGAGACTCCGTCTCAAAAAAAAAAAGAAAAGAAAAATAATGCAATTGGACTCCTACCTTTCACCATATACAAAAATTAACTCAAAATGAATTAAAGACGTAAATGTAAGACTTCAAATTCTAAGAATCCTAGAAGAAAATCTAGCAAACACCATTTTGGACATTGGTCTTGGTAAAGAATTTATGACTTAGTTTTCAAAAGCAATTTTCAACACAAACAAAAATAGACAAGTGGGACCTAAATAAACTAAAGTACTTCTGCACAGCAAAAGAAACTATCAACAGAATGAATGGCCTAAAAAGTGGGAGAAAATATTCACAAATTATGCATCTGATGAAAGTCCAATATCCAGAATCTATACTAAAAGAATTCAACAAGCAAAAATAAATAATTCCATTAAAAATGGGCAAGACATTAACAGACATTTCTCAACAGAAGATATATAAGTGGCCAAGAAACATATGAAAAAAATGCTCCACCTCACTAATCATCAGAGTAACAAATCAAAACCACAATGAGAAATCATTCTAACAACCAGTCAGAATGGCTGTATTAAAAAGTCAAAAAACAGTAGACATGGATAAAAGGAAACACTTATGCACTGTTGGTGGGAATTTATTTATTTATTTTTATTTATTTATTTATTTATTTTTGGTGGGAATTTAAATTAATTCAGCCACTGTGGAAAGCAGTTTGGTGATTTCTCAAGGGACTTAAGACAGAATTACCATTGAATCTAGAAATTCCATTACTGTGTATTCATCCAAAAGAACACTCATATGTTCATTGCAACACTATTCACAATAGCAAAAGCATGGAATTAACCTAGGTACCCATCAAAGGAGAATTGGATAAGGCTCTTCCTCTATAGACACTTTATTTTAAGGGGATGAGTAATGCTTTGTTGAGTGAATATTTCTGCATTTATCTAGGCAGTCCTTTATTAACCACTGAAGTTGTTTCAAAGGTTTAAGTATTATCACAGAGCAAACATCTTTATATCCAGTAATCTCTGAAAAAAATCTCTGATTATTAATTTCAGATAAATACCTAGAAGTGGACTTCTTCAGTTTTCTTTTGTAAAAAGCTGTAAATTCTTTAAGTCTCTTTGTATATAGTCCCAAATTAATTTCCAGCAAAGTTGTACCAAAATAGTCTTATACCAGTGTTAGAGAAGAATAACTCTCTCAACATACTAACCAGCATTAAATATTAATTTTCAATCAATTTTGTTATTTAATGTAAAGAACATATAATCTTATTGACTTATCAAAAGGAAAATTGCTTTCTGTTCATATGAATAGCAGCCTGCTGGTCAGCAAATTCTGTGAGCCCCTGCAGAGACAGCCTAGAAGTCAATTATCAATATTCACCATTGGAAATCTTGCCTTTGATCAATATATTTGGAAGAAATGTGCCATCACCCATGTTATGTGATACAGACTTTATTAAACTTGGTCTCATTTTTTAAAAATGCTTTATTCTGAACTGAAGGTTAATAGTGAGCATTGACTTTAGACGAGGTCATTTATTTTAGACATAGTTGTGCATTTTATGACTATCTTAAATTCACTCAATGCTTCTTTCTTGAAAGCATTCATTTGATATTTATTTAAGAAACATTTACTGAGTGTATACAGTATCTTAGTATGTATCATTTAACATACGTTTATTAAGTGTTTATAGTATTCTATGATAAACTAAGTATTGAGGCACAGTGGGAAAGAAAAGTTTTTGTCCTAAAAGCTTAATCCTTGTACATGATTTACATAGCAGATTCAAATAGTCCAGATAATCTCAGCAATTGGAGAAAATTTCTGAAAGTATATCTGCACATTATGAGAAATAGGAGCAAAAAATTCGACTTTCTGACTGCCAGCCAAGAGCTCAATCTACTTAAAAATAATTGTACATCAGGATATTTAAACTAATAATGTTTGTGTATCATACAATTACAATTAAATATATAGTATGTACATGTGACTCAGAAACCAACTAGCCTCTATTCTCTGTATAAAAATGGACAGAGAAAAGATTTTTCTTCATATGAAATATGTAACAGATTCATAAACTCTGTTTTATCTTTATACATTCTATAACTTAGTTTTTTTTTTATCAGAAGAGAGATTAGATTCTAGTTCAGAAAACACAACTCAGTGCTATCTGATGGTCATTTCTGTCTTTGAACTGCACTGTCAATGACACTTCAAAAGAAAACTGGACACAGGACTTGGCACATACTTTAAATGTCAACATTGAATCTCCATGATAAGAAGGAAAAACCTCACAGAATTTTTGCCCAAAAGACATAGACCATCCCATTGCTTTACTTCTCAGTCTTGGTGACAATTCTCCTATTTGTCTAGAGCTGTTTCTGTGTCAAGAACATGTCTTTCTTTATTAGGCATATCTGGATTTATAATTCTCTTCATGAAAACACTGCTTAGACGCTAGCTCCTGGCCACAAGATGTGCAGATAATAGTGAGATGTGACAGTATGCTAGCAGCCACTCTTTGCAATAAATCTTGCTGCTGCTCACTCTGTGGGTCCACACTGCCTTTATGAGCTGTAACACTCACTGCGAAGGTCTGCAGTTTCACTCCTGAAGCCAATGAGACCACGAACCCTCCGGGAAGAACGAACAACTCCAGACGTGCTGCCTTTAAGAGCTGTAACACTCACCACGAAGGTCTGCAGCTTCACTCCTGACAGCGAGACCACGAACCCACCAGAAGGAAGAAGCTCCAGATGCATCTGAATGTCTGAAGGAACAAACTCCGGCCACACTATCTTTAAGAACTGTAACACTCACCGCGAGGGTCCAGGGCTTCATTCTTGAAGTCAGACCAAGAACCCACCAATTTCGGACACAATAGCACTTTCATGTTCTGCTCTCCCTTCGCAGTGCTCTAAGAATTCAGTTTCTCTTCTGAAAGATGGCTTACTGATTAGAATGGAATCAGGACATGATTATAGAAAGACAGTCTAGTATGTACTTAGGCCATGTCAGGACAATGACTAGATAGTGTTACAAACCTGAAGGAACTTTATAGCTCTACAGTCATCATGCTAGTGAGGAGCAAGTTAAGGAACCATTATCTGAATGTCTGAAGTATCAAGGGCATGCTTCTCAACATACTTCACCAAAACAGCCAACAAATACATCCTTCTGGTTTTCTTACCACTTTCCTATTCTTAGAGGAGCAGGAGTACTTTCTGTGGAGTATTGAAGAAAGAATAGTTTTATATATCAGACAGACTTGAGTATCAGTCTTGATGCTACTAAGTAAGTATTCTGTCTTGGGCTTGAGCTCCCTGAACTTCCAATTCCTCACCTATAAAATTGGGGAAATACTTTCAAAGAAGTGAAACATAACTCGTCACTTCTGAAGTGTGAATTGTGCATAATGACTTTCTTCCAAAGAGTACAGTATAGAAAGAATGAAAAACAAGTAACTATAGTGGAGAAAACTGACAAGCCTGACTCCAAGGTTAAGATTAACAATGTTGCATCGCGTTAATAGCATATATTCGTGATATCATGTGATGAGAATGGCATTTTTCTCCCTTCTCCCCAAAAAACCCCATAATCCCAGTCTTATGAGAAAAGTGTCAGAAGAAAACAAACTGAAGGACATTCTACAAAACACTCTAATCAATACTCCTGAGCATGGGAAAATGATATCCATCTTTCCTTGGCGTGAAGATTAAAATATAAGTTTTAATTATTACATTATTATTGGATAATTACATATTGTTCAAAATATACATTCCCACCCCATTAACATCAGGCTTGACCAAGTGACTTGCTTTAACAAATACAATGTGAGCAGAAATGAAGCATGTCCCTTCTGAGCTCCTATCTTGTGGCTTTCATGCTCTATTTTTCCTCTAAAACCTCATTAAGAACTCTCAGTCAACCCAGATCCTAGAATGCAGACAATTAACTGCTGAGTGGCAGTTGACCTGGAGTAAATATGTAGCATGAAAGAGAAATAAATGTTTTTGTAAGCTACTGAGATGTTGAGGTCATCCTTTGATAGCATAACTGAGCTTAAGCTGAGGACCTAGTTCTAATCAAGTAATGGAGTCCCTACATTTTTCCCTTCTGTTTCCCTCCACTTCTCGCTCTTCCCCCATATCCTCTCCACTTTCTTCTTTTTCTCCTTCCACTAACTTTTCCTTCTCAGATTACTCTTATAATTTCTAAGTATCTCCTTCCCACTGTCTTTAGACTTTAGCATTCTAGCTTCTTTTCTTAAATTTGCTCTTAGCTGTTTACATCACTTTCATTTTTTCTGGTGTTTTCAGCTAGAAACATCCATGAGTTATTGGGGTTGACATAACCTCCCTCTGCTATTCATTTGCCTTTCTCTTTACTCCTTCTACATTGGTTTCGTGATGAAATCGAATTAAAATTAAGATCCAGAACCCTTTGAATGGAAAAAGAAACCACCACAAGGGAAATTAAGCATGTTTTTAAAGAGGTTGGGAGCTGATTATAAGCATGTAAGCCTCATACTTTCATTTTTTCTTTTAGCATCAGCCATCTCCTGAATCACTGCCCAGTTGCCAGATGCAAGTTCGTTCTCCAAAGTAAGCCTGGCCAATTCAGCAATTCTTGTTGACTCATCCAGACTTCTTGTTCACCCAGGACTTCCTTAGGCATCCAAAATGAAATAAAACTTAGATTCCCTAATCCTGAGATATCTGTACCCGATAAATGATGCACAGGACAAACAGGCAGAAAGGATTCCTCTTAATTAGGTTCAATTTTAATTTCACATGGATGCAATTTACACAGGAAAATATGATTAGGCTGACCCAGCATTCACAAAATCAAACTATCCAAGCAACCGTCTTTACAGGAAACGAATATCCATAGCACACAACTAGAAGAATCTCTGATGGGGTGGTGCTGTCAGACAATATCAGAAGGAGCTGGTGTTGTGAAGTTAGAGACATTTCACATCAGTTTCAAGATTAATTCAGTGGCACAGATAGCAAGAGTTGCTCACTGTTATCAGGTACACACGATTTTTTTTCTAGTCTCTAGTAAAAAAGATTGAAGGGGTTGATTTTCCTTCTCAATTTCAATCTTAAAATTTATATTGCCATCTATGGAGGTCATTTATCTCTCTCATCTGAACACATAGGATTTGTCTGCCCAGGAGGCTTCTCTGGGCATCTGGGAGCAAAATATGAAGTTAGTCTGCAAGATAGCTGATTATTCAGGAATAGCCCATGAACTTCTTCCATGAAAAATCCTGATGGCACGGCTGTGCTGCGAGTTTAAAGGAGATTGTCCTTTCAACTTCACAGGGGTTGGATGTTATGGTGGAAGTGGGAAGAATGCCATGGGGTTTCAGAAAAATGCAGAAGAAGAGTGAATACTTTTCTTTGCCAGAAAAGAACCTTGAATAGGATGCATTTTTCTAGTACAAAAAACTTAATTTCATAGTTCTGAAAGATAGAACATTGTTCAGTTCATTTTGCTACAGTTGACAACTACATAAAATTTGGATAAACCTGATTCTAAGTCCTATAAATGTCTGTTGGTAGTTAGAGCTCAGTAGCTTCTTAAAAAGCTGACTGAGCGATTTTCACGATGTTTAAGAATTATATAGAATTTCCACTACTGTTTCTTTCCAGGCCAAGAAAGAGAACGTTGTGGGCAGTAACGGATAAGACAGTCCATCTGGAAAACATTTATTTGCCTTACAGGTTTTGTTCATTCAGCAAATTGATCCTAAGTTTTTTGAACTCATTACATAAACACTTGCTGGTCATCAAATTTCTATTTTTTCTATCCCTAGCTCAATTTTTTTAAAAGATTATTTTACTATGTACTTTAATTTTTGAAGTTTCCTTGTGGGAGCAAGAGCCAATTTGCTAAGTACTTTATCCTTTTTCACATATAAATTTTACAACATTCTAAGGATTTCTGAAAATATACTTTTGAACACGACTTACACCATCTACTTGAAGACAAACAGGAAGGTCATATAGCAAATATTTTGATCATCACATGCAATTGCTAAGAAGAATAAATTAATAGAAACAATTAAAATGTGTCAAACATAATAAAAAGAACAATTATCCAACAAATAGATGCTTATCATCTTGATAGACTGAGATGGAGGTTAAGCCCAGAAAGTACAACATTTGAATTCATGAAAGAAAGAAATGCACTTTTAAAATATCAAAAGATAGATAGCAATATTTTTCAAAATGCAGATGCCCCTCAACTTATGATGGGGTTATATCCTGATAAAACTGTCACAAGTTGAAAATATCATAAGCCAAAAATGCATTTAATACATCTAACCTACTGAACATTATGCTTAGCCTAGCCTACCTTGAACATGCTCAGAAAACTTACATTACCCACAGGTGGAAAAATCATCTAACACAAAGCCCATTTAATAATAAAATGTTAAATATCTCATGTGATGTGTTGAATACAGTATGAAAAATACAAAATGAAATGGTTGGATTACTTGAAATTTGGTTTCTACTGAATACATATCACTTTTACACCATCATAAAGCCAAAAAATCATATGTGAAAGCATTTTAAGTCGGGGACTGACTGTATATTGTTTTATATCTTTTTAGAACTTGACATAAGGCATTCATGGGGTCCAGGGAAAACATAATTAATTCCTAAAGTAATGTGTACTTATGGATAGGTCATTCATAGAAAACTTTACTTTGTAAGACTTCAGTGTTCAAATATTAGTGTATTACATAAAAATATGAGGGATGGACAGAGCACTAATGGCCAAGGAGAGTTACTAGGGACAAAACTCCTGGCTTGGCTCTAGATTCAAAGTCTACGTCTAGATTTTTAATGAAAGAAAAATGGAAAAATAAGTAGGGATTTGGAGGATATGGTGAATGCATATCCTCCACATGTAAAAACAAATTTTGTGGGTATATAGCAGGTATATATATTTATTGGGTACATGAAATGTTTTGATACAGGCATTCAATGCATAATAATCACATCATGAAGAATGAGGTATCCATTCCCTCAAGCATTCATCCTTTGTGTTACAGACAATCCAGTTATACTCTTTTAGTTATTTTAAGTGTACAATTAAATTATTGTTGACTATAGTCGCCATGTCATGCTATCAAATAGTAGGTTTTATTCATTCTTTAATTTTTTTTTTGTAACCATTAATTGTCCCCACCATCCCCTAATACTCCTTCTAGCCTTCCATCTGGCCCTACCAGTCATCTTTCTCCATGAGTTCAATTATTTTGATTTTTACAACCCACAAATCAGTGAGAACATGTGAAGTTTGTCTTTATGAGCCTGGCTTATTTCACTTAACATAATGATCACCAGTTCCGTCCAGGTGGCTGCAAATGACTGGTTCACATTCTTTTTTATGGCTGAATACCACTCCATTGTGTATAGGTACCACATTTTCTTTATCTACTCATCTGTTGATGGACACTTAGGTTGCCCCCACATTTTGGCTATCATGAACAGTGCACAACAAACATGCAAGTGCAGATATCTCTTTGATATATTGATTTCCTTTCTATTGGGTGTATACCCAGCAGAGGGATTGCTGGATCATATAGTAGCTCTATTTTTAGTTTTTTGAGGAACCTCCAAACTGTTCTCTGTAGTGATTGTATTAATACTGATTTATTATACATTCCCACCAAAAGTTTACAAGTGTTCCCTTTTCTCCACGTCCTCACCAGCATTTATTATTGTCTGTCTTTTGTATAAAATCCATTTTAATAGGGTGAGATGATACCTCCCTATATTTTTTATTTGTGTTTCTCTGATGATCAATGATGTTGAGAACCTTTTCATATGCCTCGTTGCCATTTGTATGTCTTCTTTTGAGAAATGCATATTCAAATCTTTTGCCTTTTTTAATTTCATTATTAGATTTATTTCTGTAGAGTCATTTGAGCTCCTCATGTATTCTGGTTATTAATACTTTGTCAGATTGGCAGTTTGCAAATATTTTCACCCATTCTCTAGATTGGCTCTTCACTTTGTTGATTGTTTCCTTTGCTATGCAGAAGCTTTTAAACTTAATATTATCCCTTGTGTCCATTTTTGCTTTGGTTGCCTGTGCTTGGGGGCTATTCCTCAAGAAATTTTTGCCCAGGCGAATGTCCTGGAGATTTTCCCCAATGTTTTATTGGAACAGTTTCATAGGTTGAGGTCTTAGATTTAAGTCTTTAATCCATTTTGATTTGATTTTTATACAGGGTGAGAGATAGGGGTCTAGTTTCATTCTTCTGCATATGGATATCCAGTTTTCCAAGCGCCATTTATTGAAGATGCTGTCTTTTCTCCATTGTATATTCTTGGCACCTTTGTTGATCATGAATTCAAAATAGGTGTATGGATTTGTTTCTGGGTTCATTATTCTGTTCCATTGGTCTATGTGGCTGTTTTTATGCCAGTCTACTATGCTGTTTTGGTTACTGTAGCTCTGGAGTGTAATTTGAAGTCAGGTAATGTGATTCCTCCAGTTTTGTTCTTTTTGCTTTGGATAGCTTTGGGTATTTTGGGTCTTTGGTGATTCTACATAAATTTTAGCATTGTTTTTTCTATTTCTGTGAAGAATGCAATTGGTTTCTTGTTAGGGATAGCATGGAATCTGTAGATTGCTTGGCATAGTATGGACATTTTAACAATATCAGTTCTTCAAATTAATGAATATGTAATATTTTTCCATTTTCTGTCCTCTTCAATTTCTTTCATCAATGTTTTATAGTTCTCTTTATAGAGATTTTTCACTTCTTTGGTTAATTTCTGGTTCTTTAATTTTATGTGTGGCTATTGTAAATGGGATTACTTTCTTGATTTGTTTTTCACATTGTTTACTGTTGGCATATAGGAATGATACTGATTTTTGTAACTTAATTTTGTATCTTGCAACTTTTTTTTTTTTTTTTTTTTTGAGACGGAGTCTCGCTCTGTCGCCCAGGCTGGAGTTGTATCTTGCAACTTTAATGAGTTTATCAGTTCTATTAGTTTTTATGTAGAGTCTTTAGGGTTTCCAAATATAAGATCATATCTGCACATAAGGATAATTTGACTTCTTCATTTCCAATTTGGATGCCCGCCCTTCTCTTCCTCCCTCCCTCTCTTCCTTCCTTTTCTTTTCTTTCTTTCTTTTTTTTTTTTTGGCACAGTCTCACTCTGTCGCCCAAACTGAAGTGCAGTAATGCAATCTTTGCTCACTGCAACCTCTGCCTCCTGGGTTCAAGTAATTCTCATGCGTCAGCCTCCAAAGTCACTGGAATTACAGGCACGCACCACCCTGCCTGGCTAATTTTTGTATTTTTAGTAGAGATGAGGTTTCACCATATTGTCCAGGATGGTCTTGCACTCCTGACCTCAAGTGACCCACCTATCTTGGCCTCCCAGAGTGCTGAGATTACAGGCATGAGTCATCACACCTGGCCAGGATGCCCTTTCTTTCTTTCTCATTTCTTATTGCTCTAACTAGGAATTCCAGTACTATGTTGAATAACAGTGGTAAAACTAGGCATCCATATGATGTCCCACATCTTAGTAAAAAGACTTTCAGTTTTTTGTTCATTCAGTAAGATACTAGCTGTGGATCTGTGGTATGTGGTTTTTATAATGTTGAGGTATGTTCCTTTTATCCTCAGTTTTTTGAGGATTTTTATTATGAGGAACTGTTGAGTTTTATCAAATACTTTTTCAGTATCACTCAAAATGACCATATTTCTGTGGATACCCTATGTCACATTGATTGATTTGTGTATGTTGAACCATCCTTGCATCCTAGTGATAAATTCCACTTGGTCATGATGAATGATTTTTTCTAATGTGTTCTTGAATTTGGTTTGCTAGTATTTTGTTGAAGATTTTTGCCTCAATATTCGTCAAAGATACTGACCTCTACTTTTTTTGTGTGTCTGGTTTTGGTATCAGGTTAATATTGGCCTCATAAAATAAGTGTGGAAGTATTCCCTCTTCCTCTATCTTTTTGGAATAGTTTAATTAGGATTTGTATTAGTTCTTTAAGTGTTTGGTAGAATTCGGCAGTGAAGCCAGTGGGTCCTGGGCTTTGCTTTACTGGAAGACTTATAATTATGGCTTCAATCTTGTTACTTGTTATTGGTCTTTTCAGGTTTTGGATTTCTTCCTGGTTCAATGTAATACATTGTATGTGTCTAGGAATTTGTCCATTTCTTCGAGATTTTCCAATTTATTGGCATATCATTGCTCTCAGGAGCCACTAATAATCCTTTAAATTTTTGCAGTATCAGTTGTAATGCCTCCTTTTCTATTTCTGAGTTTACTTATTTATATCTTTTCTCTTTTTTTTCTTAGTCTGGTTAAAAGTTTGTCATTTTTGTTTAACTTTTCAAAAAGCAACTTTTCATTTCATTTATTTTATTTTTTTATTTCAATTTAATTTACGTCTGCTCTGATCTTTATTATTTCTTTTATTCTGCTAATTTTGGGCTTGCTTTGCTCTTGCTTTTTGAGTTAAGCTTTGTCATTAGATTGTTTATTTAAAGTTTTTCCTCTTTTTTGATGTAGGCACTTACAGCTATAAAATTCCGTTTTAGTCCTGCTTTTGCTATATACCATAGGTTTAAGTATGTTGTGCTTCCATTATCATTTTGTTTCAAAAAATTTTCTAATTTTCTTCTTAATTGCTTTATTGACCCACTGGTCATTCAAGGGCATATTATCTAATTTCCATGTGATATAGTTAGGCTTTCTGTCCCCACCCAAATCTCATCTGAAATTGTAATCCCCAGATGTTGAGGGAGAGACCTGCTGGAAGGTGATTAGATCACGGGAGACAGTTTCCCTCTGCTGTCCTTGTAATAGTGAGTTCTCATGAGCTCTGATGGTTTTATAAGTGTCTGACAGTTCTTCCTTCACAAACTCACTCTCTCACCTGACTCCATGTATGATGTGCCTCTTCCGCTTCTGCCATGATTGTAAGTTTCCTAAGGCCTCCCCAGCTATGCAGAACTGTGAGTCAATTAATCCTCTTTTCTTTATACATTTCCCTGTCTTGGACATGTCTTTATAGCAGTATGAAAATGACTAATACCCCATGTATTTGTATAGTTTCCAAAATTCCTCTTACTAATTTCTAGTTTTATTCCATTGTGGTCAGAGAAGATGGTTAATATTATTTCAATGTTTTTGAATTTTTAAGACTAGTTTAATGGCCTAACATATGGTCTGTCGTTGAGAATGACCCATGTGCTGAGCAGAAGAATGTGTATTCTTCAGTCATTGGATGAAATGTTCTGTAAATATCAGGTTCATTTGGTAAATAGTGCAAATTAAGTCTGATGTTTCTTTGTGATTTTCTGTCTCGATTATCTGTCCACTTCCGAAAGTGAGGTGTCAAACTCTCCAGCTATTATTGTATTGGGGTCTATCTCTTTATGTAGCTCCAATAATATTTGCTTTGTGTATCTGGGTGCTCCAGTGTTGGATACATATATATTTAAAACTGTTATATCCTCTTGCTGAATTAACTCTTTTATCATTATATAATAACCTTTGTCTCTTTTTGTAGATTTTGTCTTGAAATTTATTTTGTCTGATAGAAGCATAGTGACTCCTGCCATATTTTGGTTTCCATTGGCATGCAATACCTTTCTCCATCCCTTTATTTTAAGTCTATGTGTATCTTTATCGGTAAAGTGTGTTTCTTGTAGGCAACAGATGAATGGGTCTTCAGTTTTGAAATTCATTCAGCCACTCTACATCATTTGATTGGAGAGTTTAGGCCATTTACATTCAACATTACTACTGTTAGTAAATAAGGACTTACTGCTGCCATTGTGTTATTTGTTTTCTGGTTGGTTTGTGATCTTCTCTTTCTTCTTTCTTTCCTTCCTGTCTTCCTTTAATGAAGATGATTTTCTCTGGTGATATGATTTAGATTCTTGCTTTCTATTTTTTGTGTGTGTCCTTTGTATGTTTTCTGGTTTGCATTTACCACAAGTCTTGCAAATATTATCTTATAATCCATTATTTTAAGCTGTAATAACTTAATTCTGTTTGCATAAACAAACAAAAAGAAAACTATACAAATTTTATTCTTTAACTTTATTCCCCTACTTTTTTTAACTTTTTGTTGTTTTCATTTATATCTTACTGTAATGTCTATGTCTTGAAAAGTTGTTGTAGTTATTATTTTAGATTGGTTCATCGTTTAGTCTGTCTACTTAGGATAAAAGTAGTTTATATACCACAGTTACAGTGTTATATCAGTCTGTATTTTTTTGTGTACTTGCTATGACCAGTGAGTTTTATACCTTCAGATAATTTCTTATTGCTCATTAATGTCATTTTCTTTCTGATTGAAGTTCTCCTTTTTAACATCTCTTGTAGGACAGGTCTAGTGTCAATGAAATGCCTCAGCTTTTGTTTGTCTTGGAAAGTCATTACTTCTCCTTCATGTTTGAAAGATATTTTTGCTAGATATACTATGTTAGCGTAAAAGTTTTTTTCCTTTAGCACTTATGCCACTTTCTCTTAACCAGTAAGGGTTCCCCAGAAAAATCTGTTGCTAACTGTATTGGAGCTCCATTATATGTTGTTTCTTTTATCTTGCTACTTTTTGGATCCTTTCTTTAGCCTTTACTTTTGGGAATTTGATTATTAAATGCCTTGAAGTAGTCTTATTTAGGTTAAATCTGCTTGTGGTTCCATAATCTTCTTGTACTTTGATGATATCTTTTCCTAGATTTGGGAAGTTCTCTGTTATTATCTCTTTGAATAAGCTTTCTACCCCTGTCTGTTTCTCTACCTCCTCTTTAAAGGCAATAACTCTTAGATCCACCTTTTTGAGGCTATTTTCTAGATCCTGTAGGCGTGCTTCATTGACTTTTATTCTTTTTTCTTTTGTCTCCTCTGGCTGTGTATTTTCAAATAGACTGTCTTCAAGTTCACTAATTCTTCTGCTTGATCAATTCTACTTTTGAATGACTCTGATGCATTCTTCCATATGCCAATTGCATTTTTCAGCTCCAGAATTTCTGCTTGATTCTAATTATTTCAGTCTCTTTGCTAAATTTATGTGATAGAATTCTGAATTCCTTCTCCATGTTATCTTGAATTTCTTTGAGTGTCCTTAAAACAGCTGTTTTGAATTTTCTGTCTAAAATGTCACATATCTCTCTTTCTCCAGGATTGGTCTTTTGTGCCTTACTTAGTTCGTTGAGTGAGGTCATGTTTTCCTACATTGCCTTGATACTCGTAGAAGTTCATCTGTGTCTGGACATTGAGGAGTTACATATTTACTGTAGCCTTCACAGTCTAGCTTGTTTGTACTCATCCTTCTTAGGAAGGCTTTCCAGATAATCAAAAAGGCTTGAGTGTTGTGATCTAAGATATATCTGTTTTAGGGGCCACTCTAAGCCCAGTAATGCTGTGATTCTTGCAGATTCATAAAGGTACCACCTTGATGGTATTGGAAAAAATCCTAGAGAATTCTCTGAATTAGCCAAGCAGATACTAATTTTCTCTTCCCTTACTTTCTCCCAAATAAATGCAGTCTATATCTCCTGCCAGGACTGGGTCCTTTCCTTCAAGGCAGTGGTTTCCCTTCTGGCCCCGGGCATGTCTAGAAATGTCATCCAGAAGCTAAGGGCTGGAGAGAGAGCCTTGTAATTGTAACCAGTGTCCTATCCTGCTGCAGCTGAGATGGTATCCAAGATGCACGACAAAGTTCTCCTCACTCTTCCCTCTCCTCTCTTCAAGTGGAAGGGTCTCTTTTGGAGCCACAGGCTATGCAGCCTGTGGTTAGGGGAGTGGTGATGCCAGCACTCCTTTAGCCACCCCAGCTGGGGTCTCAGTAGGTCACGTGCCACCCCCCATGCAGGCTACTGGTTCTGGGCCAAGTTTAGAAGTAGAATTGTCCTAAAAGTTGCAGTCCTTGTGTCCTACACTGTCTTTGTGCAACCATCAGAGTTGTCTTATCTTTGTGTGTTGCCTTATTTTAACATGGTTGTTGTTTTCTAAGCATTCAGCCTATGATAAATTAATTCATTGATGTATTACAAGCATATCCGAGAGCATTTTACATCTAGTGCTGGGGTTTGAATGTCCCCTCCAAAATTCATGTACAAACCTAATCTCCATGGTAACAGTATTAAGAGGTGGGGCCTTTGGGAGGTAAAGAAGATAAAGTCATCAAATTGAAGCTCACCTGGTGTGACTGGTGGCTTTATAAGAAGAATAGAGATCTGAACTAGCACACTTGCCCTGTGTCTCGCCTTGTGATGCCTCCCACTATGTAATGACACAGCACGAGTTGTTCACCAGAAGCTGGGTAGGTGCCGGTGCCATACCTTTGGACTTCCCAGCCCCCAAAACTATAAGAAATAAATTTCTTTTCCTTGTCAATTTCTTCTTTTTGCAAATTGCCCAGTCTCAGGTATTAAATATTCTGTTATAGCCACAGAAAATTCCTTTATTACAGATCATTCTTTCAACAATGGAATAAAGCATTTTTTACTAAACGAACTTTGGCTTTTGAGGGATTTTTTAAAGGTTAAGAAAAGTTCTTTGAAAGTTTTTAATACCATTTTGATGATTAGTGCCACTTTCTTTTTTTTTTTTTTTGGAGATGGAGTCTCGCTCTGTTGGCCAGGCTGGAGTGCAGTGGCACGATTTCGGCTCACTGCAAGCTCCGCCTCACGGGTTCACACCATTCTCCTGCCTCAACCTCCCAAGTAGCTGGGACTACAGGTGCCTGCCATCCCCCCACCCCCTGGCTAAGTTTTTGTATTTTTAGTAGAGATGGGGTTTCACTGTGTTAGCCAGGATGGTCTTGATCTCCTGACCTCGTGATCCACCTGCCTCGGCCTCCCACAGTGCTGGGATTACAGGCGTGAGCCATTGCCCCCGACCCTAACATTAACTTTTAAGACATTTTCTATGTAATTTTGTGCTATAAGTATCCTCTTAAAATGCTTAAAATTTCAAAGGAATCATCTATGCAAATGATTGATATTGTTTTGGAGAAATCAAGGAAAAGTATAAGTCTCCTCTTCAAATGCTTAAAATTTCAAAGGAATCATCTATGCAAATGATTGACATTGTTTTGGAGAAATCAAGGAAAAGTCTTTGCCCCTGGTTTGTGTGAGACAGAACAAAAATAGAAGTCCTTCAAAATGAAATAAAAGTAAGACTGAGAGTTCAGTGACAGTAAAAAATTAGAACTATTGGTGTCCATGAAAACATCAATTTAATAGTTATCTCTCAGAAGGTGGGATGGTGGTGATAGGGAGTAGATTTTTTACTTGCTGAAAAGACAAGAGGGTTGAGTTCTTTTATGTTAATTTTAAAACTGTTAATTTGGCTGAGATTTGGGGTATACTTATATATGATAAATACTAAACCTATACAATTATCATTTGAAATTTTTATAGAAGATGGACTACCAATGCAAATATATTTTATAGGTCATCTGATTATGTCACATTTCCTGTCTCCTCCATCTGTGTCAGTTAGAAGAAAGTAATTGTATTCATTTTCAAGATTCAGAAAGTGAGACATGAAGAAAGTTAATGACCTGAAAGTAAATCTGTAACTTTGAATTGGGATGGAGCAGAATCCAGAATGCATGATTCAACTTCAATTAATGATCTGTAAACACTGTAGTGAGAATCATTAATACCTGGCTCTTCACTGGTTGTGTAACACTGAGCCTGTATCTCACTATTGTCATTCCACAGTTTTTTTTTCCTGTGAAACAGTGAATAACAATTTGGGTGGGTTAAATGATATAATATATGCAAAGTACCAAACTCAGTGCCTAGAACCAAGTGAACACTCCATTATACTAGAATTATTTATTTACTTGTTCTTTAAATCATTGTTTTGAGAATAAAGATTAATATTAGTAAAATGTTTTCACATTCCTTTCCATTTTTATCATTCCAAAGCATTGTCCATTTATATTTGAGAAGGATTTCTGGAACAGAGTTTTAAAGCATTCTGGCTTTTCAGCCCACAGCAATTTTAATCTCATGGAAATTATAAACTTACACTAATTGTATAAGATCTAAGTAAAAATCTCAAGTGACCCAGGGGCCATAGGTCTCTCCAATTCTCCTTATCATCCTGGGACTTATTTGGCCCGGGCTTGGACATAATCTCCCATAGATGCCTCACAAACTGAGAAATCAATAAAAGAATCCGTAGCAGCTCATAGTACAAGAGGCAAAGTCACAGAATCTACATATTATGCTGCCACCCCACTTTATTCAAAAAACTTCTGAGTTTTTTTTTTTATTATCAAGATTTAAGTCTCAGGATTTAGGACTTACCCCATTTTCTTGAATGTGGCTTATTTGCCATAGATTAGCGATGATGAAAGGGATCTTTTATCATGGTTGAAGGCAACTGCTTCCTACAATTGAGAAAATTGAATCCCAGGGATATTACTGACTTTCTTAATCTCTACACCCAGTCATGTGCTTCTATGTAATGAAGTAAGAGTAGAAGACTAATAAGGTCACTCCGAATGACAGATAATTTTGTTACAACTTTATTGAGGTGTAATTGGCATATAATAAATGGTATATATCTACAAGTTATATTATGATAAGTTTTTACATATGTGTATACTCATGAAATCATTACTACAATCAAAATTATTAACATATTTATCAACCCCCAAACATTTTTCATGCACATTTGTAATCTTCCCTTCCTCTTCTTGCTCCCTGCCACCCCAATCCCTGTCATTCCAAGGCAACCACTGATCTATTACTGTTGTTCAATTTGCATTTTCTAAATTTTTTATTACTAAAAGTACATACTATCTCTATTTTGTATGGCTTCTTTCACTTCAAAAAAAACATATTTTGAGACATAGCCTTGTTTGTACATGTGTCAACACTTTTGCCTTTTTATTGCTAAGAAGTACTTCATTCTATGACTATACCACAATTTGTTTATTCATTTACCTGGTGGACAAGTGGTATTAGTGGACATTAGGGTTCTTTCCAACTTGGTGCTATTAAAAATAAAGCGGTTATGAGCATGGTGTAAAGCATTTCAGTGTACATTTGCTTTTGTTTTCCTTGGTTAAATACCTAGGAGTGGGTGAAATGGTTGAGTTGTATGGTAATATGTGTTTAATTTTTAAGAAACTACTAATATCCAGAGTAGTTATACCATTTTATATTTCTACCAACAGTTTATGAAAGTTCCAGTTGCTTCACATTTGCATTACAGTTTTAATTTATGTTTCACTAGTGAGAAATGATATTGAGCATATTTTAATGTGTTTGTTTGCCATCTATACACACCTTTGATGAAGTGTCTGTTAAAATCTTTTGCCCATTTATTGTTGTGTTATTTATATTCTTATTACTGACTTGTAAGAATGCTTTACATATTCTAAATAGAAGTTATTTGTCAGAAACGTTTCTTGCTTTATCACACTGGCAAAAATATCTAGTACACTGCTAAACAGAAGTGGTGAGACCAGACATCCTTACCTTGTTGCTGACCTTAGGAATATATCTTTCACCACCAATGTGATGTCCTTTAGTAGGTTGTGAAAATTTTCTTACATTTATTTAGTGCAAGACTTCTTTTACTAGGACATAATTCCTTTGGTACCACAGGAAACAGCTCAGCTGTGATATTTACCTTTCCCCACTTCTACTTATGTATATAGAACTCTTATGTACAAAAGTAGAAGATGGAGTTTTGGAGTCAAGCTCTACTGACCATACTGAAATCACATTTTTTTCTTCTAAGAGCAATGACAAATATTGGCATATGTGTCTGTATTCTCCTTTCTATGCTTATGGCAGAAATTAATAGTTGATCACAGCATTCTTTTCCAGGGAACCCAAATGCAGACACAGAAACTAGGTCATCACAGGGTCCAGGCAGCCTCTACAGTTAGCATTTGTGAGGAATATTTTCTGTCTCTGAACTGCAATATTTCCACCTGAAAATAAACGAGAAAAAAATATTCAATTTTGTGACAGATACAGATGTAGGTATATCATTTGGTATCTGGATATAGTCAGGAAGCAGCTGTAGAGAATCATCTTCAGCTTTGACAGACTTTTCATACCTATTTCTCCAAATAACCTTGTGGAGAGAGTGGGGATTTGGGGAAACCAGATCATTTACAACACTGTAGAACCATTGGATGGTCCAGAAGAAAGTCTCCTTTGAAATCATCTAACTCGGGAGTTTTCAGACTTTAAATGTTCTTAGCTTTAGAATATTTTCTCTTAAAAAATTGCCAAAAAAATTCAATATATAAGTGCAATGTTTATGTCTCTGCTAAATTCATAGGCTGAAATCCTCACAGCCAAAGGGATAATATTAGAAGGTGGAGCCTTTGGGAAGTAATTAGTTCGTGAAGGTAGAGCCCTAGTGAATGAGATTGATGCCTTTATAAAAGCACCCCCAGAAAGCTCTCAGTCTCTTTCTGCCACGTGAAGATACAATGAGAAGTCAGCAGTCTGCAACCTGGAAGGGGGCCTTCCCCAGAACCAACCATACTGGCACAATGATCTTGGACTTCCAGACTCCAGAACTGTGAGAAATACACTTTGGTTGTTTATAAGCCACCAAGACCATGGTACTTTGTCATAGCAGCTCAAACTAAGACAGTAGGAAGGTAAAAGTAGAACAGTTGTAATCTCCCCATAGTCCACTCCTTCGTGCCTTGAAAGCTCCTGAGCTATCTCATTGAAAAATGCTAAGGCTTCATTAAGCAATGTTTCAAAACCACAAATTTGTCCAGCCTCCACTTAATGAATGTTGAAATATAAGGAGTGATATAAAGCGCCTAAGGGACTTGAAGACAGATTATTTGATCACAGTCTGATATTCTCTTCTATACCATATGCATGCACAGAACACATATACATTATATACATGTGAGTCATTAATGATAAGAAGAAGAATAACTACAAAGCCACACAATATTTTACAAAACGCACTGTCACTAATGATATCACTTGGCATCCATAACACCTTCATTTCCAAAGTGGGAATTGAGGCTCAAAGAGAAGTAACTCACCCAAGGCCACAGAGCTGATATGTTGTTAGGTTGGGACTCAAGTACAACTCTATTCTTAGGTGAATGTATAAATATATACACCTACTATGTACCCACAAAATTTAAGAATAAAAAATAAATAATACAATAAAATAAAAAATCTCTCCAAGTGGTACTAGTGTGCAGCTAAAATTGTGAAACACTGGCCTACAGAATAGAATCCTAGCTCCTTCATATAGCACACAAAGCCTCTGTGATAGCTCCAGGTCCACCTCTCCAATCTTACCTTCTGCTGCTTGGCACCCGACACTTTGCACTCCAGGATCATAATGGTAGAAGTTTATTGAACCTAATACATTATTCCACTCCTTTTCACATTATATTCCTTCTCTCTTTTCATTTATCTAACGAAGTCCTAGTCATCCTTCAAGACCCTGCTCAAGTAGTGACTCTTAGGTGAAGATTTCCCTGACCTCTTTCAACAGAGTTTATGGCTCATTCCTCTGGTTCTACTTTACCATGTACACTATTCTATTACTGTGTTTATAATAGTGACTCACTTAATTATCTCCCTTAGTGAACTTGGCAGAGCAATGTCTTGCTCATATTTTTTGCATAATGGGAGTGGAGTTTTTTCTGTCTACCACCACCAGTCATTTTCTGCCTTTTTGATTCAGTACGAATTTTCCTGATGTTGTGGGATCATTATATCTTTCATATATGAAGGAATCAGGAACCTTGCTTAAGGGCATCCTCTCCTGCATATTATCTGTAACAGAATTGCAGGGACTGTCAGCAAAAGCAAGTTAAGTCAGCAATCTACAGATTGCCACAGCCTGAGTTTCTGGTAGTTGATCAATTAAACCACATGTATTTATTATGTGTCTGTTTTATGCTTGGCACTATGCTTGACATCTCAGCATTACAACACCAGGTAATCTCTACCTAAAGTTACTCACGCTCTAGTTTTCCATGTTGACTCATATGAAAGACCTGAAGTATATCCAGCATATTTGCAGCTTAACTGAGAAGTAGAGAGCTATACCCTAAAATTCTTAAAATGTGAAGAATGAGCAATAAGCCATTGTATGGTTTGTTTACAGGGGTCTTTTTAAACTCCTGGTGGATGTTTACAATTCCTCCATTACAGTCTCAGCTGGTTAGTGTAAGATTTTGAACCCTGTTAAAATGCAATAACCTTGGAAAGGAAAACAGTAAGTTGTTGCTAGTTAATTTTGCTTCCCTGTTAAAGAAATGCCTAGGAGTAGATTTTTAGGAAGACAAAGGATAAGAGCAAGAAGAGATGTCAGAAAGAGGCATTAGCAAGTAGGTAAAAAGTTAAAGAATGAAATACTAGGAAAATGAATGATTCTACAAGATTTAGATAAAATATTGTGGTATATTGTGTGGATGAGTAAAATTAAGGTAAATTTGTATGTAAGAATAGAAAATATTAAAATCTGGCTATTTCTAATAATTTTCAAAAATTTCTGTACTAACATAAAAATTTAAGTATGTGCTAGAATGAACAAATCAAAAGGTTATTGATGATAAAGCCACTATGTCAGAGATAACCAAAATATCCACTAATAGGGATAGTTTAATAAAATAAATTATAGTATTTGTAAGCATTGAACTTCTACACAACTATTATAAATAATGATCTAGAACAGTATATAATTTCTTAAGATGTTATAGATTAGGAAAGATATGCATGATATATGAAGTGAAAAAAAAAGATTATAAATACTATGTATGATCCTAGATTTTTGGGAAAAATATATGTACATACACATATATACATATGTATTTCTATGTATATACACATATATACATAGAAAAATATATGTACATACACATATATACGTAGAAAAAAAGATCTAACCACAGTGTTAACAGTGCTTATTTTTGTAGGAGTCTGGGATGGAAAAACTACAAATATTATAAGGAAGTAAAGAACTTTATGCTTATATATATCCTTTAATTTTGTTTTAAACTACAATTTTAAAATTATTATAAACTTTAAAGGAAGTCTAGGCAAGTTATAAAATTATAGTGCATTCTGTCATATCACATGGATTATTAATTATAAGAGAACGTGAGGGAAATACTGAGTGTTTGACTAAGAGCCCCGGTGAGGGTTCTGCTAAGAGAAGTGACAAAGTTAGCTGAAGGATCACTATTTGCAAGATCCTGCTTATATGGCAAGGGCAAACAGACAAACCCAAAGCATCCACATAATTAAAAATAATATTTAAAGTCAAATAAGATTTGCAAGGTAGACAAACTTTTCCATTCATAGAAATAAACACCTGTTACAAGAATGAAAATTCAGGAACACAGGACCACTGAAGATACAAGCAAGAAATGGTGCCAAATGCCAAAACAGATAATATACAAATGTGGGAAAGATTGTATATGTAAGTGAAATTACATGTGCCCTGCATGTTTCCACTTCTAAGTCTGGGAAAATTATCTATCGTAGGCACACTGTTAATAGAAACCATAAAAACTAACTGTAAATTTAAAAAAAAAAAAAAAAAAAAAAAGATGCTGGCTGGGCACGGTGGCTCACGCCTGTAATCCCACCACTTTAGGAGGCCGAGGTGGGTGGATCAACTGACATCAGGAGTTCGAGACCAGTCTGGCCAACATGGTGAAACCCAGTCTTTACTAAAAATACAAAACAATTAGTCAGGCGTGGTGGCACACACCTGTAATCCCAACTAATCAGGAGGCTGAGGCAGGAGAATCGCTGGAACCCGGGAGGCAGAGGTTGCAGTGAACTGAGATCGCACCATTGCACTCAAGCTTGGGCAACAATAGTGAAACTCCGTCTCAAAAAAAAAAAAAAAAAAAAAAAAAAAAAGAAGAAGAAGAAGTTGCATAGGAACATGTATTTATGACATTTAGTCAGTTTATAATTCACCATATCTATCTGTACTTATCTTATTTCTTCCCCCTCTTTGAACTCTAAGGATCAGATATTGGGAACTTGTTCTATTTTCTCCAGTAATTAATTCAAGGAAACAATAGATTGAAAATTAAAATCTCCTTACATAGTTCTTGGATCCTTATTTCTCTAGTAAGCTTAGTGACTACCAATGGCATTGAAAAACACAAGTCTAACTTTTCTACTAACTTCTAAAACCCCTGCTGCAAATAGAATCAAAATTAACAAAGGAAACATCTCAAAAACAATACAAAGACCTCTGTGGTGCATTAACACTAGTAGGAATTTAAATGCCACATGCAAATATCAAATGACATTTACAAGGCACATACCTTGTCTAATTCTTCTGTGAGCTAATGCAGTAATTACAGATTTATATGTTTCAACAGAATCACCATAAAGAATATAGCAGCCAGGAATATTTCAATCAATGGGGAAAAGCCACAAAGAATTACTGAAACTGTCACCTACTCAGACATAAAGTTCACCGGGTTGATTCTGCTATTCTGACTGACTGACCCCTTTCCTCCTTGAGAATGAATGTAAAAAGTAGGGTACCTATGTAGAATAAATATCCATATTTATATCTGTATCTATGTCTTTGTCTGTATCTATGTCTTTATATATCTCTATTCTTATGTGTTTATATATATGTATATCTGTATATGGGCTTCAGACTGACATACAGAGTACCAACTCTGGGACATATCCAGATTATAACCAAAGATAACACCTGAACAAGCAAAGCCATACTCTAAAACAGTTCTGTTTAATATGCCATACTGTAATAATGGATAATGGAAATGTCCTATGCCTGCATTGTCCAGCAGACTAGCCACTAGGTACATGTGGCCATTGAGCATGTGAAATGTGGTTACTGGGACTGAGGAACTGATTTTAAATTTTATTTAATTTTAGTTAATTTAAATTAAAACTTAAATAGCCAGGTTTGTCTGTTCACTACCATATTGGGCAGTTAGTTCAGCTCTAAAATAAGGAAACTTATGAAATGACACTGATGAAATGCAATCAAAGTGAAGAAGCTTCCTTTACTTACCAACTGCTTGCATATGAATAAGCTGAGCTTCCCTTCCTGTCTATAGAGTTCAGCCATCCACATGGATTTATGGCAGGGAAGAAAACAGGTAGAAGATAAACACTGGCTATTTGAGATGCTTAGGATTCCTTCTTGAAAATGAGGACTGTGTGTTACTTCTCTGTACATGCAGTAAATAGAGAAGTACTAGAACAGAATAGGTGATCAAGTAATGTTTATTTTTTAATATGTTGAATAAGGTTCTTGTTTATCAAAATAAACAAATGCAGGCATCTGAATTCTATAAATATATAAAAAAAAATAAGCACACAGTTGACTATGCTCTACTCTAGTTCATGGTTTGCTTTAGACTAAACTTTGGCTATGTGTCTATACCCTGGAAATATTAATGTATTGAAAATCACACATTTAAAACTTTATTACTGTTAAGATACATAGAATGTTTTCACAATAGTATCTTTACAGATACTAGACTTAATTTTTTCTTTGATTTCTTCCGCACCTATAGAAGAAAGGACTATATGAAAATAATGTCTCTGTATGTATAAAATTCTGAACACATTACTATTAGGTTGTTTTATTTGTGTTCTAGGTGTGATTCCAAATGCCTGTTTTATCTTATAGTTTAGGGCTGGAAAAGAAAGTTTATCTCAGTTAATTTTTATGTCCCAAAGAAAAGCTATAGATCTTTGGTCTTCATAGCCAGGAAGCTCTGAGAAACAAAATAAAAGGAATTTCTTATTTGTGGGAGACAATTCCATGGCTCTGTCATGTTTCTGCATGTCTTCAAGTGAGACAGTAACTACTTTTTGTTCTGGATTGTCTTTTCAAGGATTTGTTTTATAGCAAATAGCCTTGGAAGATAGAAATAGTGTCTCCTTCCAGAGCAAAGTACAGGCATGCCTATTGCCTATTACAAAGGTTTGGTTTCCTTATCTCCTTATGCAATGCAGGAGAGGAACTCGGTATGTGCAGAAATCACCTGACCCTCTTCATACTGCTCTGTTGCATCTGGGGCTCAGGGAATCAGTGTGAGAAAATACAGATACTTTGGCTAATGCTATTGCTGTGAGTTATGAAGTCCTTTTTTCTCTGACCTGAATGTCATGGATTCTTTCAGCACTCATGAAAATGTGGCAGGCAAATTGTTCACTTGCAAGTAGGCTCAATCTCAGCTCCTTCATAGTTTTAAATACTTATTTGTAGCAAAAACCCTTAGAGTTTTGGTGTAACTCACTCTCCTCTTCGATTATATAACCCTGTATTGTTATTTTATTTGCCTCATTTTCTGTCTTTTAGAAACTGGAAGACAAGTCTTTCACGTGGTCTAAGAATTAACAAATGATTATAAATCTTATGGCTGCAAGTTTCTACAGATTTTAAGGGATAAAACAAGTTCTGAAGTAAGCCTTGAGGCCTTTATTAGAAGATGATTAAGAGGATCCAAGAGTGAAATCAGGCAGGAAGCCATTTAGGGAGTTACTATGGAACTAGGTCATTGTTGCAAAAACTGGAGCGAGAATCAATATGAAGCAAAGAAGATGGCTGATAGTCATAGGAGTGAGGTCTAGGGTCAATACTAGAAACCATGCATTCTAAGTGGGGTTAGTCATGGTAGCAAAACACAAACTAGAGTGCATCAAAGGACACAATCACATGTATGAAAGGCAACCCACAGAATGGGAGAAAGTATTTGCAAATCATATTTTTGATGGCACAGTGGCTTACGCCTGTAATCCCAACAGTTTGGGAGGCCGAGGCAGGAAGATCAGGAGTTCGAGACCAGCCTGACCAACATGGAGAAACCCTGTCTCTACTAAAAATACAAAAATAATTAGCCGGGTGTGGTGGCACATGCCTATAATTCTAGCTACTCAGGAGGCTGAGGCAGGAGAATTGCTTGAACCCAGGAGGCGACGGTTGCAGTGAGCCGAGATCACACCATTGCACTCCAGCCTGAGCAACAAAAGCAAAACTCCATCTCAAAAAAAAAAAACAAAAAAAAAAGAGAGAGAGAGAAGTTAATATCCATAATATATAAATAACTCATAAAACTCAACAGCAACAAAAAGAATCTGATTTTTAAAATGGGCAAAGGACTTGAATAGACATTTCTCCAAAGAAGATAGTCAAAAAGCACAAAATGACCAAAAAGCACAAAAAGATGCTCAATCTCATGAATCATGAAGCATGTGCAAGCCAAAACTACAAGGAAATATCTGCCATCTTCTCACCCATTAGAATGGCTATGTTTAGAATAAAATACAATAAAATAAAATGACAAGGGTTTGTGATGATGTGGAAAATTTGGAACCTTTGTGAACTGTTGGTGGAAAAAGATTTAGGTTCCTTGACTCAAGAGTTCCTCTCCTGCATTGCAGGTGCAGTCATTATAGAAAATAGGATGGCAGTTCGGCAAAAAAATGACAGTAGATTTACCATATGATCCAGAAATTCTCACTTCTGGGTATCTACCCCAAATAATTGAAGTAGGGTCTTAAAGAGATCTTTGTACACCCACATTCATGCCAGCATTAGTCACAATAGCTAAAAGGTGAAAACAACCCAGGTGGCCATCAACAGATGAAAGGATAAACAAAATATGGTCTATACAGACAATGGAATATTACCCTTAAAAAGAAAGGAAATTGTGATACGTGCTATAACATGGATAAACTTTGAAAACATTATAGTAAGTGACATAAACTAGTCACAGAAAGAACAAATGCTATATGAGTCCACTTACATGAGGCACATAGAGTGGTCAAATTCAGAGACAGATGGTAGAAAGGCAGCTGTCAAGACCTGAAGGGAGGAGAGAATGGAGAGTTGATATTTAATGGGCATAGAGTTTTTAGTTTTACAAGATGAAGAGTTTTGGAAATTGGAGTTGCACAATAATGTAAATGTACTTAACATTACTGAACTATATTTTCAAAAGTTGTTAAGATGATACATAAAGTTATGTGTATCTGACTACAAAATTTTTTAAAGTACAAGGCAGAGAAGAGTAGAATTTGCTCAGATTGTCACAGCAGGGTACAGCTCAGGGGTTTATAACTCTGAATCTCAGGGTAAATCCCCACTTAAGTCTCTGTGGCTGTCACCTCACCTAACTACAATGGGCTCAGGAGAGATACTCTGAGTTCACTTCTTGCACAAAACTTATAGTCTGGATATCAATTAGATGCAATTTGAAAGTATTATAAACACTTTCAGCTCCTAGAACTGATAAAAGAATTCAGCAAAGTTTCCAGATACAAGATTAATGTACACAAATCAGTAGCTCTTCTATACACCAACAGCAACCAAGCAAAGAATCAAATCAATAACTCAACCCCTTTTACAATAGCTACAAAAAATTAAAATAAAATACTTAGGAATATACCTAACCAAGGAGGTGAAAGATCTCTACAAGGAAAACTACAGAACTCTGCTGAAAGAAATCATAGATGACACAAACAAATGGAAACACATCCCATGCTCATGGATGGGTAGAATCAATATTGTGAAAATGACCATACTGCCAAAAGCAATCTACAAATACGATGCAATCCCCATTAAAATACCACCATAATGTGGGGAAAAGAAAGAGATCAGCCTGTTACTGTGTCTATATAGAAAGAAGTAGACATAAGAGACTCCATTTTGTTTTGTATTTGAGATGCTGTTAATCTGTGACCCTACCCCCAACCTTGTCCTTGCAAGAGACACGTGCTGTGGTAACTCAAGGTTTAATGGATTTTGGGCATGCAGGGTGTGTCTTTGTTCCTAGAAAAGCTAGGTATTGTCCAAGGTTTATCCCCATGTGATAGGATGAAACAATGCTGCTAAAAGGTTTATCTCAAGGCACAGGATTTTCCTTTAAACTTATTCATGTCACAGAGATCCTTGTTCTTATGTCTTACTGCTGATTTCCTCCCTAAAAACGATCCTATTGTCCTGCCACTCCCTTATCTTTAAGATGGTAAAGATAATTATCTATAAATACTAAGGGAACTCAGAGACCGGTGCCAGCGTGGGTCCTCTGTAAGCTGAGCGCCGGTCCCCTGGGCCCCCGCTTTTCTTTCTCTATACTTTGTCTCTGTGTCTTATTTCTTTTCTCAAGTCTCTTGTTCCACGTAATGAGAAACACCCACAGGTGTGGAGGGGCAGGCCACCCCTTCACATAATTCTTCACAGAATTAGAAAAAAAATTCTAAAATTCATACGGAACCAAAAAAGAGCCTACATAGCTAAAGCAAGACAAAGCAAAAAGAACAAATTTGGAGCCATCACACTACCTGATTTTAAACTGTGCTATAAGGCCACAGTCACCAAAACAGCATGGTACTGGTATAAAAATAGGCACACAGACCAATGAAATAGGATAGAGAACGCAGAAATAAACCCAAGTACTTACAGCCAACTGATCTTCAACAAAGCAAACAAAAACATAAAGTGGAGAAAGGACACCCTTTTCAACAAATGGTGCTGGGATAATTGGCTAGACCCCTGTGGGGGAATGAAATTGAATCCTCGTCTCTCACCTTATACAAAAATCAACTCAAGATGAATTAAGAACTTAAACCTAAAACCTGAAACAATAAAAATTATAGAGCATAACATTGGAAAAATCCTTCTAGACATTGGCTTAGGCAAGGATTTCATGACCAAGAACCCAAAAGCAAATGCAATAAAAACAAACATAAATAACTGGGACCTAATTAAACTAACGAGTTGTTGCATGGCAAAAGGAACAGTCAGCAGAGTAAACAGACAACCCACAGAGTGGGAGAAAGTCTTCACAATCTATACATCTGACAAAGGACTAATATCCAGAATCTACTAAGAACTCAAACAAATCAGTAAGAAAAAAAGAATCCCATCAAAAAAGTGGGCTGAGGACACGAATAGACAATTCTCAAAAGAAGAGATACAAATGGTCAATGAACATATGAAAAAAATGCTCAATATCACTAACAATCAGGGAAATGCAAATCAAAATCACAAGGCAATACCACCTCACTCCTGCAAGTATGACCATAATCAAAAAATAAAAACGAAACAGTAGCTTTTGGTGTGGGTGTGGCGAAAAGGGAACACTTCTACACCGCTGGTAGTAAAGTAAACTAGTACAGCCACTATGGAAAACAGTGTGGAGATTCCTTAAATAACTAAACGCAGAACTACCATTTGATCCAGCAATCCCACTTTAGGGTATCTGCACAGAGGAAAAGAAGTCATTATTCAAAAAATATACTTGCACATGCATGTTTATAGTGGCACAATTCACAATAGCAAAATCGTGGAACCAACCCAAATGCCCATCAATCAACGAGTGGATAAAGAAACTGTGAAATAAATAAATAAATAAATAAATAAATAAATAAAATATATATATATATATGAATGACATAATACTATGCAGCCATAAAAGGGAATGAATTAACAGCATTTGCAGTGATCTGGATGAGATTGGAGACTATTATTCTAAGTGAAGTAACTCAGGAGTAGAAAACCAGACATCGTATATTCTCACTGATATGTGGGAGCTAAGCTATGTGGACACAAACGCATAAGAATGATACAATGAACTTTGGGGACTTGGGGGGAAGAGTGGGAGGGGGCCAATGGATAAAAGACTATAAATAGGGTGCAGTGTATACTGTTTGGGTGATGGGGGAACCAAAATCTCACAAATAAGCAATAAAGAATTCACTCATGTAACCAAATACCACCTGTACCCCAATAACTTATGGAAAATAAAAGAAAGTATTATAAACACTTTCAGATTAGTGAATCTTAAAAACAAGGTAATTACTCCCTTTTATATTTTAAAATGATTTTTCAGTTACACAAATGGTATATGAATTTATTCCCCTCATAAAACAGCAAAACATTACTGGTGAGGCAAAAGTCCTTTGATGACTATGGCAAGAGACCTCAGGTGCCTATCCCAGTATTCATCTTCCCTTTCTGACTTAGTAATAAGCTAGAGACATGGCCAGGTAAAATAATGCAATGTTTCTCATACTTCTTTGCAGGTAAAATTCACCATCTGAATAAATTAGAACAATAAAATGTAGATGAGAATGTTATTTTTCAGCATCTCGGAAACTTCCTTAAAGGATAGCTGGCACGTGTGCTGTGTTCCTTTTTTTTTTTTTTTTTTTTTTAATTTCTCCACCCTTCTCCTTAGACCTTAGAAATCATACGTGCTGACTAGCACTCTAGCACTCATATTGGGCTGTGAAAATGAGGATTATATGTTAGAAATGTCAGAGAAGAATGCTGGAAAGAGCCTGTCTACCTATCTTCATGGAATCTTCATACTTGTACCATCTACCTCTGGACTTCCCTTTTAGAAGAAGAAAAGTCACTGTGAATTTAACTTTATGTCATAGACTTCTCAAACTAACCCTGATAGACTCTCATCTCAATTTAAATGCCCGCTTTGTACTTTCTCACCCTCATCTTAAGTTAAAACTATAATCAGTTTGGTGTGTAACCTTACATACTTGTCCTGTGGATATGGGCACCCATAGAAGAAAATATATAGTATTGCTTTTTGAAGCTTTATGTTTTAATATTTTGTTCTCTTTTTTCACCAAAATGTCATTATAGTTTATATATTGTACATATTGTTCAGCTACTAACAACTTACTTAATCTTGGTTTTAATATATTCTGAAGCATATGCTTTCAGATGTAAAAATAGGATATGCGCCTGAATTCAGCTCAGAATGTTCCTTCAGGGACAACTAGCTTCACATAACAGAAGACATATGATTGCTAAAATAATAATAATAATAACCTTACAAGCAAATGTCTGGAGAACCATGGCCTCTGCTGGTAAAGCAACTTGAGAAAAGTAGTTATGTTACTTCGACATCCTAGATTTGCTAAAAGTATCTTAAGCTATTAGCTGATAGTGAATTTGCCCTGCATCAATGGAAATCAAGTTGGAAATGGAGAAAGTCCTCCAAGGGGAAAGGTCTTCTATTCTAGAAGTTTAAGTCAGAGAACTTTGCTGCTTCAAAGCAGCTGTTTAAATATTAGAACCCGATGTGCAAGTGGTGCTTGATAGGACACAACAGCAGCAAACATACATGACACTCACACACACATTTACTGTGAGAAGTGTGGAGAAGTGTGACCTCCTAATGTTTTCACAGAGGAGGTATTTCACCCAGCAAACTAATGCTTTGCATTTGATTTGTAATCTTCAGACTAAACTTGGAAATAGCTCATTGAGCCTATTTGGTGGCAAATTAAGGGTTTAACAGTCCTGATATCTTTGTTTCTTACAATGCTTCCTGTTAGAATTTCTGCAGAATTTTAAAATAATAGAAACCCATTTATTGCTAGGCTACCACAGACCCTCACACATTTCAGGTACTCAGTAACTGCCTTTTGAATAGATAAAATAATTAACTAATGATTAATTAATACAGCAGATTAGTCTTAAAATATTTTTTCATTTCTTTTTTTTTTTTTTTTTTGGTTTTTTTTTTTTTT